>NC_135503.1:38794990-39017490 GCF_052857255.1 Amblyomma americanum | reverse complement strand
AATGGGGTCAACTAAGGGATTATATTGGCATGCCCACACCATATGGTAGAGGTTAGCTACCGCTCCACAATGTGGACACTGTGGAGAGTATAGTGTAGGGTACCACTGGTGTAATTTAGCCGGTGTTGGGTAGGTGTTGGTTTGTAGTCTCCTAAGGGTGTTCTCTTCTAACTTGTTGAGGGATTTGTGTGGTGTTGGGTACTCCTTTCTGGCTGTTCTGTATGGCGCAAGATTGTCAGCATACACTGCTAAGCCTATTAGGTCGCGGCACCCTTCATGGTCATCAGGGGGAGACGTCCGGTATAGAAGAGCTCGGGCATGCCTGTGGGCGGCTTCGTTTCCTCCTGGTAGTTCCAGGTGACCGGGGAACCAGATTACTGAGACCTGATTGGGTGGATGCTTAGTCAGCAATGACAACCCTGACTTGTGAATTAATCCGTTATTCAAGTTTCGACAGGCGTTCTGGGAATCAGTGAGCACAACGGCGTTGGGGTTAGATGCTACAGCTAATGCAATAGCTGCCTCCTCTGCGTGAGTGGGGTTAGATGTTTTCACCGAGGCGCAGTTCACCAAAACGTGCGCTTACGCCACGCGATTCGCCTGACTTTATTTCCGCAATTGGTGACCATGGTTTTTTTTGGCGTCACGAGCATGAATCTTCCTTTCTTCTGCAGACAGAAGTTCGGAAAAGATAAACTTTGCATTCGATTTCAAAGCTCGGTACCCCGTTCGCGATGTTTACAGAAAGTTAGCGCTTAATGTCACATATTTCGCTCCCCACACATCAACAGCGTCGCGTTTTTTCCCTTACCTCCTTGTGTCGGGCTTCATCTTCGAGCTCTTAATATCCGTGGCCAAGGGAGGAGGTTACGAAGGCGGAAAACTCTCTTGATAAGCACTGAAGCGGACATGCTGGTGGCTGCTGTTGTTTCACCGTAGCAGACTTATAAAAATGTGCAAAGTAAACGGGGACAATGCGAGACGCATGTAAGAACACAACTGCGCTGTCGAGTGTGTCTTTTTATGTGCCTTACTTTGTCCGTTCACTTCCGACAGTTTTATTAAAGACTGCTAAGTACATGAAGATGTCGATAGCTATCGCAACATACGTGCCGCGGAAATCACTGCGCATTGATGAGTTGTCAGATTAGCGATATCTACTCGGAGATAAGAGAAAGTGGAACAGGCTAGCACTGGGGTTCGAATTTCCCATCACCGCATGGGATAAAGAATAAGATACGGGTCCTCACCAAAAGGTCCATTTTCAAGTTTCCTTTAATTTATACGTAACCTACAGAGCGCTTCTTTCGCATACCTAGTGCTAAAATCACGGGGGTGCCCTGTCCCCTCCTTCGATTCAAGACCTGTTCGCCTCTTTCGTTCAGAACCACCCCAAGAGGAAGTGACACCAAAATAAGGCCGAACAGAACAGTTCTCTGTGTTTATTTATTCCAAAGATTCCTCACAAACACATGGCCAGTCGTTGCTCGCAAAGTGAGAGGCCAATGCGTTTTTACAGCGTGAGCTGTTAAAAACGAGCTTCTCGAGTTTCGCGTTGTCCGCGTCTGCATCGGCACATCCGCAGTCACATGACCAATGATTGGTTAGAAGGAAATAAAAGAGGAAAGAGAGAGGTGCCGTAGTGGATGACTCCGGAATAATTTTGCTCAAGTGGCCAGCATCACAAATGCGGAGCAAGAGAGGAGGGGGGGGGGGGGGCAGAGTGAAAGGTGATTTGGAGAGAGAGAAAGAGAGAGAGATCGAAGCGCACGCACGGGAGGCGGTGCAAAGTAGCGAAACGTAACAGAGCATCGTAGGCGCGCCTTGGGTGTCGACGGCCAATCACAGACGTGCTGCAGCTGAGCACAGATCGGCAGACCCTTGGAATTTGCTTTATAATGCGTGCAAAACAAGAATGCGGCGTCGATCATGGTGTAACCTTTTTTACATACAGGGGAGTTTAGGACGTGCAGGTCCTTGGGCCGCCGCACGGCCCCACTGCACTCAAACGTTCATGCCCCGGAGGCTCATGACGCTGGCAGCCCGGCCTGTGGCGATGGCTTGCTTGGCCGGGTCCTCGGAGCGCAGTAGGGTCTCCCAAGCCTCCCAAGTGGTAAGGTGCTCCAGGCCCCGCGGTGGTGGATCCGCCGGGCAGAGGAAAATGATATGATCGAGAGTGGCTTTGGGGAGGTGGCAGAGGGTACAGGAGGGGTTTGAGTGGACTTGGTGATAGCGCGAGCGTATATAAGGGGAGGGTAAGGTGCGTGTTTGGAGCCGCCTCCAAAGTGTCTGATGATAACTGTCGAGAGAGGGATGGGGTGACGGGTAGAGCCGACGCTCGGCTTTGAGGGCTGCGTCAGTTCACTGAAGGAATGCATGCGCTCCCTTGAGAACCCCAGATCGGAGGCCGCCGGTGCCCGGTTGAGAGAACCTCGGGCTAAAGCGTTGGCAGCCTCGTTTCCGGGATTCCCGTAGTCGGCAGGCACCCATATGAGTTCCATGTGGCGAGGCGGGTGTTCGGCGAGGGAGTTCAATATGCGAAGTGCAGGGACGTGAACTCTCCCGCGGGCGAAATTTAGTATGGAAGTTTTAGAGTCCGATAGTATATACCAGGCCTCCATGCGCGGGATGGCTAGGGCAATAGCGGCCTGTTCAGCCTCCTCCAAAGTGGCAGTGGGGGATATGTGAAGGGTAGCAATCAGTTGTAGGGAGGGGTTCGTGATGGCTATGTGATGACCCCCATAATGCGCAGGTCCACACGGGACGGAGAGGCAAAGAGACACCGTATGGCTCAGTTTAAACAAACAGGTATATTCAATAATTACACATGATGAAGATTATACATCAGAGGCTGGGGCGTCCGAGCTTACGTGCCGACGACTTCATGGGGGCGATGGAGTGGCTCCGGAGTTGGGCTCGAGCGGTTGCTGGCAGAAGCTGCACGCCGACGGGCTTCGGCGCTGAAGGCCCTCTTGGCGAACGATGTCGTCCTGAGCGTGCTTGCAGTAGAATTTCAATAGTCGTCCGTTTCTTCGAGGATGGTTCACAAACCCTTCCTCCAGTGTCGCCCGGCCCGGAAGATGAACAGGAGGCGAGCTTGTAGATGATGACAGCAGAGCACAATTTTACACCATACATATACAGAGAGCCAAACTGGAAAAAGCAGAACTGAATCTACAAAAGAACAAACTTTGCACCACTTCACTCATCGACCGGGCAGGCCAGTGCCTAAGCAGCATCACATCACATGCCAAGCATGGAGCCCCAGCTCAGACTGAACTGCATCCGTTTACATGCGCTTTTAAGCACTTGATTAACAAAGGACTAAGGGCGGTCATTTCCAGTGGCCCGCCCAAAGCATCAATTCTCCAATCCAAAATAACATGCGAGATGGGGACCACCCCTTGGGCTGGGCTTAGCCTCGACCCCAGAGTCTGTTAACAATACAAACTAAATAAACAACAAAAACGCCACCACTCTCTCTCAAGTGAGAGTATACACAGGCTCTCTCTTCGGAGCTAATTCACTAGCGCCTGTCTTTCCACATTCCTGGCGAGTACTGCCTGTCCGCCATGACAGGTGTCCGTCGCGGCCCTTCTGGGAAGCTGTGGGTGCCTTCCCGGCGATAGCCCACGACAAAGGGGGGGAGGGAAAGAATGTCGTCTTCGCGGTTTCGCATAGCGTCGGCTGTGGTACGGCGCGCTCTGGCCCGCTGACAGCTCCCCTGTCCTGGAATGCAACCGGAAATTGGGGAGGACAAAGCCTGTTTCCCCGGGGCGGCGGCGGGACCGGTTTTTCCGGTCGTCACTCAAAGAGCATGGCTGGGCAATTGATGATGCCGCTGTCACGGTTCCCCGTCTACGCCGCGCCGTCGAACGTGGTGGTGGTAGTGGTTTATTTAAAATAACATAAAAGGAAGGTAAAAGATATTTGCTAGCCCCGGCATCTGCCATCACGTGCGGCGGCACCTGAGCTGGGGCAGCGGAAATAAAGGATAGCAGGCAGGTGGGAGAAATGAAATAAAAGAGGTGAGGGGACAGAAGAAAGACATGGGGGGAGGTAAATAGTACACTACATAAAATAGATATACACTGCAGCGCCGTCGAACGTGGATCCTCGTATCACACACGGAATGTCACAGCTACAACCGCGTCCTCGCCTGTGCATGCGCCATCCACCCAAACGGCATCCGGTTCCGTGCCACAGTTTTTGTGGAGCGCCCATGCGCGAGCTCTGCGGCGGGGTTCGTGGTAGGTGGGGTCTGTCCCGTCTGGGCCTCGAAGCTCTCGCCCGAGATGCAAAGCAAAAAACGCGGCGTGCGTGAGGACTCCGATGTGCCGGCTCGGCTGGTTGTTCAACAAAATCTCAAGTATTTCGCAGACCCGCAGCTATATTGCTCATAATCGCCTCATTAGAGTGGAGCCTTATTTTTGTAGCGTAAGGTACACTAGCCGAGGTTGAGCAGTATCGCGTGGCTTCTGGAGAGCCGGGCTGCGCATGCGCGAGGAGCAGTGACGTCACACGGCGTACAGCTGGCGCTCCAGAGCCGCCGCCGGTCTGCGCATCCTCTGGAAAGCGCACCACGTGATCAACCACGTGACCAACCGCGTGACGAACCACGTGACCAGCCACGGCGCCGCGCCGGCGGCAGCTGCTCCGCACCACGTTACCGACCACGTGGTCACCCCCCCCTCCCCCCGCACACTCACTGAATAAAAAAAACCCTGTGTCGAGGCTGGGAATCGAACCAGGGTCTTCGGCGTCTGAGGCGCAGACGCTACCACTCCGCCTTTTTTTTTTGTCTTTATTGCTACCACTCCGCCACGACGGCTCAAGGTTTAACCGTGAATAAAGGAGCATGTAATGAATGCGCGCCTTTCATATATTAACTCTTCCGAATCAGATGTCGCCGTAGTTACACTACGTATATCCTGGCCTAGCAGGGCTAGGCGATCATCAATTATTTTTCTTTGTTGCGGTAGCTCTTGATTTATTCAAGGTAAACTATACAGGCGTCTCCTTCGTATGTGGTAGACGAGAAATCCCGCTTTAAACCATTTGGATGACGACCGTGCTGTTCGGCTGAGCCGGCAGCGAGCACTCTCAATGAGGTGCCCTGCGAGGCCATGTGATCTATAGGTAGGTGTGTCGTGCCTTCGTCTGCTTGGTGTTATCCCTGCATTGGACATGCGGTAATCGCTCCGCGTTTGTCGCAGAGTCCGAGCAAGGTATAACTCGTACCACTGCCCCAATCGAACTCTCATTCCCGGCCAAAGACAGGAAAATGACAGCAATAATAAATTGGAATGAGAAGTAGCCTGCACCTGCTGAGCATCAACAGGCTTAAACCAATCAAAGATAAAGGAACAAGGCCCAATCGGCAAAAGTTGAAATTTAGTGCAAAAAGGCAAATTGGAAAAAATAAAATTGTGGGCACAGTAACTGATTATGTGTCCTAAGGGCTCAACGAGCACAGAGCGATGAATAGATCCCCGCAAGAGCTGTTTTATCGATGATAGAAATACTTTAATGACAGACGAAGGAGCCCCAGAAGAAAAGTGTGGCAAGTCCACGAATGGGCACTGTCTGAAATGTGCCCCATGTGGTTATGTGGTCTCGGTAACAATATTCTTGGCAATGTGGAACGTAGGGGCAGGCAACTTAAAGCGGTCCAGTGTGCTGCAAAGAGGGTACACTGAGAATTGTTCCACGAGTGGTCACGTTATTCGCGGGCCTCCAGTGTGCGCTCTTGTGAAAGAGGAGGGTGTGTCAAAGATGTAGCAACCACTTCATTGCGCCGGGGGAGAGCAAAGAGTCTTGAAGTGTTTCACAGTTTCAGCAGTTGGTCCTACTGTGCGTAGATCAAAATGAAACGACGTCATTGTCACGTGGCCAACGGCGCAGCTGTGGCGGCGGTTGTGACGTATTTGACCTATTTGTTGTGACGTATTTGCACACGTTTACATAGTGCGAGACCTCCCTCCACTCGCCAGAGATCTCATCGCTGTGCGCATGAAATGACGTCATCCTATAGCAAGGTCTCGTGATCCGTTGTCATTGGTCTCGTGACAGATAATTCGTCGCCCTGCAAACGACAATGACAAATGACTCCGCACAAATGACGACGTCCTCACTGAACATACATTACCACTTAAGAGCTACCGCTAAAGCTCGTTTTCCATTACATGAACGCACATTTATTTTTTAGGTTTCCTTGTTTGTTTCGTTGTTTATTTGCGTATTCTATCGTTTAGTCCCATCGAATTAAAAGAATGCCTTGAATCAGCCAGTCGTGATCCACCTTCTATGTCGGTCTGCCCCGCAGAGACCAGCCAGAATATGCCACCTCACATAGCGACGCACCTATCGTTAGACAGGGAACCGTCGTACGTTGCTTGACCCACCATCGTTCTCTCCTGGACTTCATTCATTCCGAAAACGTTTTACAATACGTAAAATTCATTTCTTTGATGCCTTCAGGCACTAATTACCGCTGAGCGCTTAAGAGAAAATTCGGAAAGCTTTGTGCGCTAAACGCCATTTGCACTTTAAAATTTAGCATTCTTGCAGTATTTTCTACGTATGAAGATCAGTGTCTGAGACGTGCCGGATGGCGGAGCTCGTAATAATTTTTTTTTCTGAGCTCCAATTTTTTCTTTGCCTCCAGCACGTCTCGGAGAAGAAAAGAGAAAGCCGCAAGAATAAAGAGGAGGAAATCTTTCACTCGCAATCTCTTCTTTTTCAATGTCAGAGCCACGCGTCTTCGTCACGCCTTGCCACGCCGACTTCGACATGTCTGACCTTTTCCACACCCTTCAACCGAGAGCAGCGGCTGCTTTCATCCCATGTAGCTTTTTTTTTATTTCTTATCTCTACAGTGCGGTGCGTGGCGTAGACGGGTCTTTCGTCCGTTCCTCTTCGATAATACTTTCACTTGACACCCTATATGTGTACATCTTTAATGTTTGCGACACTTGGGGCTGGTGTACGTCATCTCTTTGTTCGCCTCACTGCAGTCCAACCCCTTCCTTTGTGCCCATACAAAAGACCCACCCCGCTTACACAGGACCGTTCAGTCTAAAATAATACGAGGGCGGGGGCTTATTTTTGTTGGTTTCTTTCGTTCCATCCAAAAACATAGCTCAAAATGAAATTGCATAAACTTGACTTTTTTTTCTTAGTCACGTTATTTTACAGGTTAATACCCCTGTGATGTCCTTTTTTTTTTCTGTGCCGTTCTACGAACCAGCTGCGCTGTGAAATGCCAAGTGATATCAGCTTGCAGGCATTGCTAACCTTCCTGCGAATGGAATAATAGTCGCTCGACAAAAGAATATAGAAACGAACAAAAGGCTCGCTGCTTGCGTCTGGTGAGCCATTTCATCATCTGCGATGGTACTTTGTAGCGACATGAGCTGTACGAACGCAATAAACCTGGATACTTATTACTCCCCGTGTGCGGTGAGTGTGGATCCTCCCGCCCGCAGTCTATAGTATAACAATAGCCTGACTTCCACGGAAATGGCTTTCAACTCCCCCCCCCGCGCGCGTTGTTTCCAAGCCTTGCACGGCAGCAGCAATTAAGGCAGTGTATTTCAAAAAGAAATATTCAAATGCTAAGAGATGCGCAGTACGTTGTCTCCATTTTTTGCCCTGTGCATGCTTCAAGTAGTTGTATTATTACTTTCGTCATGATATTCGCCCCTTTTTGGTACAATTCTCAGACTCCTCACCCCTCGCCTGGGACGGCATCCACTCATCCTCTCCGTGAGAAGCCACTCTCGGGCATTTGGATTGCAAATCTAAATCACGGGACAAAAAACATTTCATGTACCACATTGCTGCATGAAATGTCCGTGAAAGCAACAGTGCTTTGTTCTGACTGGTCACAAGGTGTGTCATGTGATCCCAAACGTCACAAGGTACTCCAAACCGATCACGTGGTTCCAGTTAGGGTTCCTCACGGCAAAAATCTTGCTACTACCGCCACTAGGAAGATGACTGAGTAGTTTTAACGGAGCTACTAGATCGTCGTCATGGTCTGCGAAGGTTAGTCTACGTAGTGTACTACATAGTCTACTACTAACAGTCGTCGTACGGCTGTCATTGCAAAATGGTTAGAACGCATCGCTCACCACATAACGGTGTCTATCGCGTGCGTTACAAACTATACTCTTTTTCAAAATAACGCTGACCATCTTGTACTGAGCCTGAGCACTTCCCACTCACTATCCGGCGCAGTAAGCTGTCACCGCTGACACTGCAAAGTTCTGCAAGGGATCACGAAAGCATGACAGATCACGCAAGCACCCTTAGAAGCACTCCGAGTTACCTGCGTAATTATGAATAATTTGACGCCTTATTGTCGTGTGTGACGTCTAGTTTTTTTTTATTTATTACCCAGCGCAAAAAACGTGACCGTTCCCCGGAGCTGTAATTCGCGGGTTCTGTGCCAGGGAGTGTCAAACTTAAAATCGCGCAAAGGACCACACAGAAAAATTACGGCAGCAGTCAGTGCATCCAGCTAGACCAACCTTGCGCACTGAGACTGGGGAGCGCTACAATCAAGACAAGGGGACAACACCACGTGGTATCCTTATGTGGTGTTCTCCCCTTGTCTTGATTGTAGCGCTCCCCAATCTCATTATGTACGACCAACTAGCCCCCTACAAAGCTTTAAAAACTTGCGCCTTGCCCAGTTGTAGGTTTTGTTTAAAGGGCACCAGCAGGCGTCCTCCGCCGCACGTCTCTATTCACGGGTACAAACTTTGTCAAAGGTTTGGAGCCCAGAAGAGCTCGTTTCTAATCCGTTGTAGTCCTAACCTTCAGAGGGGAAACCGCTTCAGGAGGTTTGGAATGCTGGAGATCCATAACAAGCCCCTCAGTGTGGACAAGAAGCAAACTGCCCTGGGCTCTGAACATTTGACAAAGACTGTTCAAAACGGCAAATATAGGTAGGTAACGCAGAAGACCTGCAAGTCACCTTGATCATGGTGGGCTAATTTGAAGTAAACAACAGAAGAGTATTCGTAAAATCACGTTACTGTGTTTTCTCTTTGAAGCAGCCAAGTTGTCAGACCAGTTGTGATCTATGCAGTGACCAACGCCCGAAGGCTAAGTTGTGCACCGAACGTTTTCGCCATAGTAAGTGTACATCTCTGACACGCCGTGAATAGGGACCGATACTAGGCGTGCTAATTAGAGCCTCACACGTTCGCTCAAGTCTGCGTCGACCTCGTTACAGATATTCTTGCGCCGCAGTAGTTGAAGGACTAATGTGCTCACATGCCAACTGGTCCACCCGCAACGTCCGAGTCTATATATGTACAATAGTCATCTCGTGTGTTTAGAATTAGCAGTAATCTTCTTCTCTGCAGTGCCAAGCAAACTTAGAATACGCATAAAAGAGCGCGTGGAGTTCCCTCCGAAGTCCACCATTGGACGTTTATCGGGACTGGGCATCGCTCGGTGGACCACCCCGAAGCGATAAGCCTGACCATCTGTGAAAGCAAAGACGCTGCTCTGCTCCCTATGCATTCCGCATATAGCCTCGCACCTCGGCAGCCTTCTGTGTGTACAGCACAAATACAGGAACAACAGCCGATAGTGGAGAGGTTCCGCGTAATCTGCTTAGGTGCTGAAGCCATTTCGTCGTGCGACGATCTCGACCCCGCCAGGCTTTCGCTTGACGTCACTATAGCCAGATTCTCGCTCATTCGCTGTGCGTGCTTGTGTTGCTCTTGAAGCTGCGTTCAGTGCTCTCTAGTTGCACGCGTGTGCACCGATTGGGAGCGCCGCAGAGTGGCAGAAGAGAAAAAAATAAATAGCGAAGAAAAGAAAAATTGCGAACACTACGGCTGGAAAACGTTGGACGCGCGGCGACGATTGTAGCAACAGGGCGCACAATCGGATTAGGCTTCTACAGAGAGCTCTGGCTGAGTGCTCTAGGCTTAGCACGCTTTCTTCTTCTTTTTTTTTTGCCTGTCGGATTCACTTATTCTGGTACTGCTCGTTGGCTGGAACGGCACCCTAGGGTGGAAAAGGAGGGGATATATGTTCGCCAGGTGCAATATTATTTTGTTTGAAACCGTTACGTTGTAAAAGTGCGCGCCTTTCGAAAGAGCTCGAGGCGCCGATGCTAAACGGAATCTTAAAACATAAGGCTGCTCTACGGACTTCCAACGTAGTTATTCGTACCAGCAAAAAAGTAAGAAAGAAAGAGTAGCTTTTCTTCCTGGTTTCTGTGACGGGAAGCATTTCTGACCTGAATAAAAAGTGAACAAAAAGCACTAGTTTAAAAACGAAAAAGAAAACTGAGAGGACGGTTAGGAGTGTGATTTTTTAACGTTAGCCGTGGTCTTGAAGCAAATAATTCTTCAGAAACAGGCCGCCTCGCTACTGGCCACGCTACTGAAGCTACTGCTACTGCCACCGCTACTGACACGATAGCGTTTGACGTGCTACCAAGGTTACCCCGTTCCAGCAGGTGTCCTGGGCTGCGGACGGCGCCGACGGCAACACATGTCTGAAAAACGAGCAAAGAGCTAACGCTCTAAATAATTTCAAACACACCTGCGAAACACTGTGTCACCACTGGGTGCACTTGCACACGCACTCCCACGCACGCACACATGCAAGCGTACGCGCACACGGGATTGTTTGCAAGAAAACAAACACACAAAGTTAGAGTTCACGGTAAAAGGAATAAAGAAACACAGATGAGGAGTACATTAACTCCTGATAGTTATCATTTAAAAATTCAGAGAGGGCGATCATCCAAAGTTTGCTGTGCATCACAGCTGCAGCTGCGGCCAGATATATGGTTTAGGGACATATTATTGAAAGAAAGGGCTCGGATGGGAGAGCTGGTTTGCAGAGGAGAACTTGAGAGATATAGCAATGAGGCATGGTTGTGAAGTATGGCGCTGTAGGAAATGTATTATTAAGCAAGTGTAAATTAAACTGGAAATTGTGGTGCCTAACGTAACGAAGCGACAAATGTGCTATTAAGGGCGCCATAGTAGAGGGCTTCGGAATAATTTACACTACTTGGGGCTCATTAACGTACGCTGACATCGCACTGCACACGGGTGCCATCTGCATTTCGCTTCCATCGTAAGGCGACCCCCCGGCCGCCATATAAACCGGGTGACCATTGAGCCACTGCGGCGAGTAAATTGCTGATGCATCGTTTTTTCCATTATTCGGCTTTACAAACTCAAAAGAAAGAGGAGAGGGGTGAGAGAGGGGTCAAAGTAATCACGCATTTGTCGTGTACGCCGCGGTTCCCCTCAGTGACATTCGGGGTGCTGCTTTCGTCTCCTGTTTTCAGGCCGGCGCAACACGTCGTGTGTTTCAGGAAGTGAAACGCGCAGTAGCTGTCTCACCGTTCGGTGGACACCTCAAACTTGTCTTGATAGGAGGAAGGAACGTGGACGTGAATGAAGGCAGAGAAAGAGGTGCCTTGATGGATGGGCTTCGGGATAATGTCGACCATCTGGAGACCACTGCACATTAAAGAGGCAGGATAGTTTAGGATACACTTTATTGCTCTAACAAGGTCTTTCGGTCCGACAGAGGTCTTCATCTTTAAGCAGATGTCTCCCTCCGTCTTGCAGAAGTTGACGCCCCTATTCCAGGGCACCGCTGAGTTTGGCCGCTCGCTGGCCATGGATGAACAATGCTCTTTGGAGGATTGGGTTGCCGCTGGAAAGCACACTCTCCCACTGATCCGCACTCAGATTTTCTGAGCCATGGAATGCTTTATTTCTGTCACATTCCCAAGTAATATGGTATAAGGTGGGTGTTGCACCGCACCATGGGAAGATGTCGCTGTGTTGGTTCGGGAACATTTTGCTAAGGATGTGTAAATTGGGGAAGGCTGGTTTGCAGCTTCCTCCAGTAAACTGCTTCTTGTTGATTTAATTTGTTCTGGCGAGGAGGATACTTTAGTCTCGTCACTTTGTAATAATTTAGAATGTCGGAGCACGTCGGGATTACCCTCAAGAAGTCCTCCGGGTCTTCGTTCAAGAGTGCTCGGTTAGTGTACTCGCGAGCGACTCTATCGACCCTTTGGTTGCCTTCTGTCTCGGTGTGTCCCAGTATCCAGAAAATGGTGTGTCTGCCTGCATATTACGCCAACACCGTAAGGCAGATCTATTTCACGTACTTAGGGTTTGCCTGAATAGTTCAACTTCCCTTTTTCTGAGACTCGACTACCAGGAGAGGTTGGAGGTCGTGCTGCACAGCTCACGGCCGGAGGTTCAGCTCCGGAAGGTGACCTGGGCCACAGAGGTCGCCAGGGCCCACGGGCTCTTTACGCGACCGCGAGGTCCTACTTGTCTCCTGCAACCCCCTCATCTTTATCCTCGGCCACACTGGCTTCCTGTTAATAGTCGCTCAACAAAATATTTTCCACAGCAACCACAGCAGCGGCCCATCATCATCATCATCATCATCATCATCATCATCATCATTATCAGCCTGACTACGCCCAATGCAGGGCAAAGGCCTCTCCCATGTTTCTCTAATATCTATCCATGTCTCTCCGTGGGCGGTGCGATATCAGTGCAAGTTAAATGTCCCTATGAGATTGAAATTATTGCGAACCCTCTGCTACAGCACGTCTTTCTCTCTATTTTATTTCACTCCCACCTTCCTCCCTTGCCTTACGGCGCGGTTGACGTGTCAACCGAGGTGTGAGACAGTGTGCCTTAAATTTCCTTATAAGGCAATTTTCATTGGCGCGCACGCATTGCACTGTCGTGCATGCGGCGTTGTCAGAGCGTACGGATCTGAGGGTATGGGGTCGGGAGCCGTGTTCCGTCGAGACTTTGCTCTAACGGCTACCGCAGCAAGAGGCGACCACTGTGTGCTTGCCATACCAATGGACCTCAAGTTTCATGGCGCAAATGACGACACTAATGGGAATAGAACAAACGTTGTGATCAGAATATAATCTAGATTGTTTCTTGAAAAATACTGACCAGCAACTCGGAAAACCTACTGTTTTTCCAAGGTTAACGTTTCTCTATCCTGTGCTCCGATCGCGGTAAAACAAATGTTCAAATGCGTCCGCAGCGCCAAGAGTTCGGGCTTTCCAGTGAAGGCAGTTTTAAAACATTCCTTATACTTTCGTCTGTGTTGATTGAACATAACACATGGATGACATAAATCAAATAAATATTAATAACGCACTAATCAGTAAGCAACAGTTGAATAATCATCGAAAAAACGACGAAAAGAGCTCACTGCGCGCGCTTCCTCAGTGACTCAAAGAGAGCTTGGCTAAGAAGTCACTTGGTTATAACCTACTCCGTGCGGACCAAACATGTCGCTATAGCATGAAACGAGAAAAGGGCGAGGCCAAAATAACAGACTTTCGTAGAAAGAGCTTGTCAAGAGCGTGAATTGACTCAACGAGCAGTAGAAACCTTATAAAAACACGGAGCTCGAGAAGCCTCCATAGCGGCAACAATTTACAGCGATGGCAGTGATATACGGACGCTTATAGAAACAAAGTTTCGTTCTCAGATCACCAGCACTAAAGCGCTCGCTGAAAGGCATTCAGAGAGACCTACATAAAGGGAAAGCGCCGCTCCCAATACCTCGAAAGCAAGGTGCATACCGTTCCTTGCACTTGGTATCGACCTGCGCCGCGCTGCGTTTGCATTGATTCTCGCTCGACTGCGTGCCTCTATTGAGGACGTGGATTTGGGGATGTCGAACCAAGAAACTGCTACGACGCATTCGATGTCAGCCTGAATGTTCTCAAAGGCTGTCTATATACACTGCCCTTTTGTGAGAGTTTCTTGTCTCTTAAGTCATTTTCGCTCTAAGGTACGTGTGTGCAACCTGTCTACAGGCAGGTCCCGATTTAGAACCCCCCCCCCCCCCCCCTGACGTTTTGTACAGCGACTCTATTCTCATTTCTTGAAGAAAGCGCCCCGCCGCGATGGCTCAGTGGTTAGGGCGCTCGACTACTGATCCGGAGTTCCCGGGTTCGAACCCGACCGCGGCGGCTGCGTTTTTATGGAGGAAAAACGCTAAGGCGCCCGTGTGCTGTGCGATGTCAGTGCACGTTAAAGATCCCCAGGTGGTCGAAATTATTCCGGAGCCCTCCACTACGGCACCACTTCTTCCTTTCTTCTTTCACTCCCTCCTTTATCCCTTCCCTTACGGCGCGGTTCAGCTGTCCAAAGATATATGAGACAGATACTGCGCCTTTTCCTTTCCCAAAAAACCAGTTATTATTAATATTATTGAAGAAAGCGTATCACTTGGTTGATCTGCGTTTTCACTGCCATGTGCAAGTGACTTTTCTGCTGGACTAAACTAGCTTAATCAGTAATCAGTGCTATTAATAACTCTAAAAATATCGTTTTAATTCCCCATGTTTACATTCCTCCTGGCAGCTAGGCCGTCGCCGTTACGTGCCTTCCAAAGTGCTTTCCATGCTGTTAGTGGGACGCGTACCGGACGTGTACTGGTTTCGCGTCGTCCGAAATCATGCGCTTTTATGACGCGTCTCATTGCGAACTTCCACTCATGCTAATAACATAAACCTGCATTTTTGCAGGACCGTGGGCCACTAGGAATTGTTTTGGGCCACTCTGCGATTGGAGTTTTTTTTGTTTTTTTTTTCTCTTTGTAGTGTACGCTCTTGGTTTCCTGCGCATGCACCTACACACCCCTACTTCGTTTAATCCTGGCCTCCCGTTAATTAGGAAACTTTAGAGGCCATACATTTTAGGGAGCTGGCGGGCAGCGCTTCGCTGGCAGGAATTGGTCTCAGTGTCATCACTGAGGTTCTATTTCTACAAATGTCAAGCGCAAAGTCGTGTTGGAAGGCTAAGCGATAGGAATCGCAAAGGAAAGAGAGGCTTGTCAAAACAAAGCGGCTTATAAAGTTGGCCAAGATTTAGAATTGTGGACGTGCTTTTCCAAATATGCACCGTCAACCGATCGATACATTCGCCTTATTTCTCTGGCGCGTTTAGAACTTTGCTCACTTTCCTTTCATTTTATAAAACCTTAATGTTATACTCGCTCTGAAACGAAAGAAGGGGAATAGATAATAATTAACGTCGTACTAAACGCAGCCACTTCACCTCACTGAGGTTGATATAAAGTGCAATTATTTCCTTATCTGAGGCACGCTTAGACTTCGCCGTTTTATCCTAAAATTCTGAAAAACCCATTCAAGTGATTACCACAATAATTGCAGAAAACTGATGGCTTTTCTCTCTTATTGTACGAAATGACAATAGTGAATAGCACATCGTACTTGCTTAATTCAAAATTCTGGTTATGCGTACGACGCTTTGGTCGTGCCTCCACCGGGTATATTGAAATGGCTCCCCTTATTGTTAACTCCTCACAACACGAACAAATTTTCAATAATATTTTATTTTATTTATTTACATGAACATTAAAAGGGGAGGTTGGTGCTGCAAAGCGGCTTCGGCTACTCCTTTTCAATATTTTTCAAGTTCTAGTTATTGAAAGCGGACCATACACTACCGCCTTCAACTAATGGAGACAAAATGCTTATATTCGATCGCCCTGCTCTGCGGTTCACTTTCGCACAAGCTACCGGCAGTGGCTCTTTGAGGGCATGTCCAGATGCACTCATTTTCATTTTTATTTCATTTTTATTCAGTTCTATTTCGTAACATCACGTAGCGTAGATCAAACACGTAAGGAACAGTTAGAAGTGCAAGTCTGAATATAATGAGCCGCTGCCAAGGAAGCTTTTTTTTCCCTAAGCCTAGATGGCGCTGTAGCTTGCATTTCTCCCAACATGACAGGCTTATGCGTGCGGCTTCGGTTTCTTCCCGTGTTTCTGTTCGTCATGAAAGCCACGTCGTCTTCAGCACAGCGGCAAAACGACGCGTGTAGCTGACAGAACCTTGTTTTCCCGCAGCATTGCGAACGAAAGTGCCGAGCACCGAACAGAATATTTGCATCAAAGAGACGATGCCGAAAGTGCGACGCAGAATAATGTAAAACAAAGTGCCGAATGCTCGCAGCGGCTGTTGCTTCGCAAGACCGCTCTCTCGTCAAAGCACGGCCCCCGCTCTCTCTTCGTTCTTGCGGAGTTTGCATACTTTTATGCAGGAGCCTCACGTGAGAGTAATAGTGAAGAAAAAAAAAGTTTACAGAAATGAACCCCAGTGGGAGTAAACAATGCATGCATGTGTCGAAAATTTTGCCGTTGTCCCGATTCAGAGCCTTCGCCATATCTTTGCTGTATTCTTGTTGAGAGACAGAAAAAAAAATAGATACAAGAAATGAACTTGGCGTTCCTTCGCGCTTTCCATCAGTTTGCTACGCATACCATTTCCATAACATTACAGTCGAGCCACCCGTTAAAGTGAACTCGTCTTTCTTCTTTCTTTGTGTGTTTGTCTTCACTCCCCCCCCCCCCCCCCCTTCCTGCACAAGCGCAAGCACACCTGCCCTGGAATTTTTTTTTTTCGCGTTGTTTTTTCTGTGTCACGAAGACTCGAGCTTGGGTTATCGATTACTTGATTAACTTCAGTTAACGATCGTGAGTCGGGCACACCTAGACGAATGGGCGAAAGGTCCTCGCGTGTGATTGAGAGCTTTAAGTGAACGGAAGTTGCTTGACGAGCAAAAAAAAAAAAAACAAATTTAAGAAGGTACCCACGCATGAATGTTCACAACCTCACTCGCACAAAGCCAGTAGATTTAAGCTAGCGTTTCTTTACTGACTTGATTCAGTGTAAGCTAGAAATTCTAGCGTTGGAAGCCATTCGTTGGGCAAAAGTTAAGTTTACTGGGATGCTGGCTTGAAGCAACTTTTATAAAATTGTTTTGCAACAAGAATAGAGGCGCCTGGATTGGAACAGATCTGGTAACACGTTTTCTTCCCCCCAACATAGGTTAAAAAGTTTTGTTAATCTGTTTTTCTAGAACATTAACAGCGTTTATTGCAGGCAGATAGAAGGAGGATCAGGAAAGGCAGGAAGATTAACCACATGTTATTCACGTTGGCTGCCCCGCAAGTAGGTAAGAGTAAAAAAAGAGATGCAAACGGGAAAGGCGATACATAGGAAAGAAGGAGAGGTGTGTGATGTCACATGAAGGAAATCGCAGACAGGGTGCTCCCGTCTACTCCTAACCTCGACTTTTTTTTTCTTTCGCGCAATTTCGTTCCGGTCAACATTCGCTCTTCAAAGCAGAAAATATCGCTCTATCTTTCGTAGTCCGAAAAAAAAAAAACGAAGACGATATCATAGTAGGTCAAATAAATCACACAAAAACTTACAGCTGGCCTTCTAGTGAGCTAGCACTAAGGGTTGGCACTAATCGATTTTGCCGATTTTTGTATGAAGCCTGCTTGACCTTCAAAAGGTGCCTCCGAACCGAAATCGAGGTGAAAACCGAAGTGCTATGCGCTTAACTCTCATTTGGCCAAACCACGCTAAATCGCCTGTCATTCTCGTTACCACTAATTTAGTGCTCAGCGACAGTGTCCATATTTGCTACAAAATGCCATGTGCGTGCCCGGATGAATTAAAGAGCGCGCGACATTGAGCAAGTGCCTAGAACCTTCTATCTCTGAAACGAAGATGACCCTTCCGGTCTTACTTGGCCTGTCATTCTTTAGTGCGCGCGTGTATTCCTCCATTTTTTTTTATCTTGAGACTCCTCCAATAAGCTAGACGACGTAGTTACGTCGTTTGTAGCGACTGCCTTTGAAGGCTTTAAGTTCACTCCGAAATCTACGATAAAATCATCAGAGCTGTTTTGTTCCTCCAGCTATCTTGCAGGAATGAGCGAGACCTGAAATAAACAACTTGCCCTGTGGTGTAAACCTATGCGATTTAGAGCACGCAAGTGCTAGACCAGCGTTCCACAAGGCCTTTGAATGTTACGCATTATCACCCTGTAATGGCACAGCCACGAGGAAAAGGCTAACATTGACATCAGGGCAGTAACAGACGAGGCAACTACACGTACGCTGGCCATATGCATCCCAATGCATCGTCTTGTTGAGATAGGCCAATCTCCATGGAGCGAACTTTCACTGCGGCGAATTCGTCGCAAAGTCATCCATGCGAAGAAGGAGCGAACGCCGCCGGCACGCACCGCCATCCGGCCAGGTGTAATAGACAGCCGTTGTAGTTGTCAGTCCGCAAAAGCTCTGCGTGTGCAACGGGAGCACGTTACGGCGCTCTGCCACACCTCTTCGCGACGACAGTTTTGGTTGAGCTTCGCAAACGCAGCGCTGAGGAAGCTTACCAAACTGTGGCGCCATCTAGTGATAGCAAGTCAAAGCTAAACTGTATGCTGAAGAATCTTTTCTTCTGTAATAATAATGACAGTAATAAATGCTTTAAGTGGCATTGTTGTTATAGAGAGTGATTCAATTAAATGAAAATGTTAATGCTGCCACAAAGTTGGAGTACTACACTGGCCTGTGTCGTTGCTATGACAGCAATCATTACAGCAAGGAAATTGACATGTTCTCAAAGTAAACCATGGAAAGGCCCCGAAAATGTCGCAACCCAAACTCGTCTTCGTCATTTTCTGCTGGAACCCCTTTACTTTCCATGGATACTTTCCCTGGACCCCCGGCCGCGGCGGTCACATTTCAATTGAGGTGAAATGCTAGGGCCCGCATACTGCGCGATGTCAGCGCACGTTAAAGAACCCCAGGTGGTCGAAATTTCCGGAGTCCTCCACTAGATGTCTCTCATACCGCTTTGGGACTTTATACATCATAAAGCAATTAACCAACCAACCAAGCAACCTATTCGTGGAATTGGTGGCATTCTGCATTGGCGCAACTAAAGCAGGGCGCGGAAAATAACACCGAGAACCCCTTCGCTTTATAATAAGCAAGTAGAAAACTAGTGCTCCTCAAGCCTCTTTGAAGGCCATGCATAATAACGCTGTAAATTCCCTGCCTAACGCAAAGACTCCGTTAGCATCAGTCGTGTAACAGTGCAAGCTTATTCCCAATATTGTTTCCTTAATGATACATCTTTCGCAGAAACTATTCATATGCGCCGGCCCATGCCTCCCATTACATCGCCTTCTTAACGAGCATACACGAGACGGCTGTAAACTAAATTTAGTATCACGCGCTTAGATAATGCTAATTACTAGCATGCATGGGCTGAAAATATAACCAAGCACACAGTTGCTATACGTGTTTTAATTTGCGTCGGAATCTCCTTTTGCTTATAGGCGCGCATGTCTTTTCTGCGTGTACGGAGCAAGTGGAAGCAGTAAAGAAAAAAAAAATGTCGATGCTGACTGCGAACTATCACCAGCTGTGAAATTTCCTATCTCTGTTCAACTGCAAGCGTCGCTTTAGAAACCAGGAAATTTCTTTGAACTCAAATGGGACGGTATAGCAGTTTGGAATTGTTCTTGTCACTCGGTGCACGCTGCCTTTTGGCACAGTCGTGTAGCCTTACACCACGAAAAGGTTGCGCCACGCGTCAGGAGGTACGTATATCTTATCTTGCAAATCAACGCGACATCGACCGAGCGGGTTCGTTCAAACCAACGCTCTAAAGAAACAGGGACGAACCATTGGTGACCTGACCCCCCCCCCCCCCCCCCCCCCCCTGGAGGAAAGTAAGAACCCTTTTGTGCACAAGTTTCGTATTCATTTTGATGTGCTCGTTGCGCAGACACGCTCCTGTCTCTTTCGTGTGAAGAAGCACTGCGGCTGGCAGTTATGCCTGAAGATCATTCCAAGACCACGATGCAGGATGCGCCCAACGAAGCGTGTGCGCGCGCGCAATCCACCCAGGCGATTGACCACAACTCGCATCCACACGGGATTTACGAGCAGAAAATACGAAGTCGTTCGCTGCGACGAATGAGTATAGCTGATACCAAAATGAAAGTTCCAGTGTTTGAGGCGGAGGATATCTGCCGACCTACCCCACGGCTGTCCACTCGTCCGCGGGCGGAGCGCCGAAGAACTTCCAGTCACTCGTTCCCGGGCGTGGAGCATTCACCTGTAGATTCTATGTCTCTTGACAGCCTCCTTTCGACCACATCTCCGGACGTGGAACCTTCGCCTGTAGATTCTGTGTCTGATGACAGCCTCCTTTCGACCACAATCCTCGGACGTAGAACATTCACTTGTAGATTCTACGTCTGATGACAGCCTCCTTTCGACCACATCCCCGGACGTGGAATTTTCACCTGCATATACTTCGTCTAATGACAGCCTCTATTCGTCCTCATCGAGCATCGCACATCACAACGAGAACGAGCAGCCTGCCGAGACGGCCATTTTTGAGCCTTCGTACACTTTGCTCCCGACTTTGACCAGCAGTCCACCACAAGCTCACACCAGCCACCTGAGTACGACGGTAAGCACCTGCCGAATCTGTCACGATGGGGAAGCGCTAGAGCTGCTCCTGTTGGCCGGCAAGTGCGCGGGTGGCGTAGGCCTTGTGCTCAAGTCCTGTCTGGAGGGCTGGATGAACGCTCGCAACACCGACGCCTGCGAACTCTGCCGCCACCGTTTCTCGACCACGACAACCGCGGACAGTAGCGCGGGCCCCTTCTTCACCTGGTTCCTGCAAAGCGAGACGCAGGTGCAACGGACGTTGCTCATAGACCTGCTTATCTTCACGTTTCTGCCGCTGTTCGCGGCGTTGGGCTCTTACGTGGCAATATTCGCCGCCGTGGCCAATGAGCATAAGGACTATGTCTGGGTGGCTACGAGTCTGCTCGTGCTGACTACGTCTTTAGTGACGGCGTTCGTTGTGATGTACATGGCGTGGTCATTTCTTTCGGTTCTGTTTTACTGCTTGTCGTACCGCTCCTGGCGGTCCAGAAATCTGATGCGCAAGCTCCTGGTGGTTCCTCCTACGAAAGTAACTGGAGTTAGCCACATGAGGGCGCGCAAACAAACGACCAGCTCGACTGAAGCGACATGCGCCGTCGCTGAAACCATCGGCGGCAAGAGGCGACGGGCATAGAGGCAACGAGCTTTGAGGCAGCGTGAGAGTTATCGACCGAGTTATCGCTGTCGAAAGGCGAGGTACTGACTTCGCCGGACGGTCTGCCCTCTCTGGTATACGCCTGACTCGTCCAAACTTTTTGACAAAAAGGGCGAAGTTATACCTTTCCGCATATAGATTGAAACTTTCGTGATGCATCATTCTTGTGGAGGCTCTCAAGATTAGCAAGACGCACGCTTGAGTGAGTAAAGCGTCAGTGTCCCTTCTCAAGAAAGAAGTGGAATTCCTTGCCGCTAAATAAAGGCCCTGTTCTCGTGCTACCCTTCAGTTGTTGGGTTTCTGCATCGGGCACGCTGAGTTTTGTCTAGTGTGGCTTCATTTTGGACTTGTCATAGTTGCTATGTTTTGATAGTATATCTCTGGACACGCCGATTCCTACACGAGTGGCTCTCGTACCTGTACGCATGCTCTTCATCTGCTTCTTAAAGCGGTGTTTGGTTTCTGGAAATACAGCTGCAAGTTTGCGCTTTTGTGTGTGTGCGTGTCCATGTCCCGTCGTGTTTCTGCGCAAAGTTTTCTTGATTATGTCTTTTCGCCAACTGGCCCAACAGTCTGCAACTACTATTCTTTAGGCTGCGTCATTGTCTTCACTAACCGTGCTTGCAAACACTTGCGCGTGTACTTGAAGGAGGAGGAGGAGCAGAAAAGGCGGGGAGGTTAACCGGTGGATGAAACCAGTTTGCTACCCTGCACTAGGGGAAAGGGATATAAAGGTGAGAAAGAAAAGGGAGTGCGAGACATGTTAACCTGCTTTTCGCAATCTCCTGTTTTACCTCCAAAAACTAAACCGGAGCCAGAACCGCAAAGCATAAAGAAATAACTTTTTGCTTCATTGACCGTCTTGTGTTCTGCTAGTGCATGTATGCGTTGGCACAAAGTCTCGGGACGAAGAAAGAAAACCAGCCATATCTGCATATTCTTGCTGTTATTGGGTTGATCGCTCAACAGCTAAGCAACACAACAGCAATGATATGTTACGCGATATATCGTAGACAGCCCGTGCGGTCAAAAAGCCGTCGGCGTTGTAGTAGTTGGCAGCGCGTGTCGGAAATAATTGGGAACTGTGTCAAAGCCGAGCCGTCTAAAGCTTGGATACACGAATACCTTCCTCACGCTGCACGCTTCCTCACGCGAAATTTTGGGACACTAGCTCAACGACAGCTGACTTAACAGTGAAAAAAAAAGGGGGGGGGGGGAATGAAACGGCCGGGTTAAGGTATGGCAGGTAGTATTGGTGTCGCGTTGATGCGCACGGTCTCCAAGATGTGGTGGTAATGATGTAGGTTTCACGGTATAGGCTATCGTTTTTGGCAAATCAGGAAAAAGCAGGCAAATGCAAGGTGAGGTAGGGCGAATTTAAAGCCATACCACAACTGAAGCCGAACGTCTCCCTCTCCTCTATTACCTAGAAAAAATAACTGAGAGGTCATCAAAGACTGCAACTTCAGTGTTAGGTGCGCTAACAGCGGCATTGAATTGAAGGACGCTGCTGAGTGACGGCCGGTACACAAATCGTCTTGCGATCGACTGATGAGCCAGATTAGAGCCGGCAGAAGTATCGCCAGCAGTCTGTTATCGCGTGCTGCTCCAAGGTCGCTCGGCTTTTCATCAGTGCCGCTCGGCAGTTGTCACTGCTTTCTGCTCAAAGATCAATTTTTTCTGTACCTGTGCTTATCCTCTCACAATAACCTGTGAGGTCACACGTGTGAGGGGCGCTAAAGCAATACAGCTAACGCTGTAAACAGGAGGGCATGCAGCGGAATTTCGATGGAGACCACCTGCAAACATGTGCATGTGCTGAAATTTTCTGCGCCTGTAATAGGAGCCAGGATTGTCGACATTCATCCGCTGCCCTGCAGAAAAAAAAAATTCGTGTCGTCGATTGAGTGCCATCTCTGTGACGTGGCGGAAACAATTCAGCATTGGTTCATTAATTCTATAGACGCAATATTGTTTTGGGATGTCAAACAGTGGACATCGAAATGGCGTGATTTCACATAGCACACAGTTCCTTACTGTTCTGCCTTATGCTGATGAACCCCTAGATATTTCTAACTTGACTACATAGCCTATGAAAAGCTCGCATGATGGAAATTGAAATTGGTTTTTGAGGAAAGGAAACGGCGCAGGAACTGTCTCACATATCTCGGCGGACACCCGAACCGCGCCCTAAAGGAAGGGAGGAAGGGGGAGTGAAAAAAGAAAGGACGAAAGATGAGCCGTAGTGGAGGGCTCCGGAATAGTTTCGACAACCTCGGGATCGTTAACGTGCTCAGACATCGCACAGCACACGGGCGCCTTAGCGTTTCGCCTCCATCGAAACGCAGCCGCCGCGGTCGGGTTCAAACCCGGGTACTCCGGTTCAGTAGGCTAGCGTTTCCTCTTGGTGACATGCTCAGACTTGCCTCCCTTGTAGTTATCTGTGGCATCGAAGAGTTTGGCTTTCGGGTGATTTTTTTTGTATTGCTTGCTGAAGGCTTTGTACATAGCTCATAAGCACAGAGCATAAACAGCACTGTAATAACTACAACGTTTAAGAAAAAAAACATTTTATTTTATGAAATAAAAGCTTTAAAGAAAAAGCAATTGTGGACAGTGGTTAAGGCGATAAGCTCTAAATCAATTGTGGTCGCGCGCTCAGGCTCGAATCATGTGGGCTGCGTGTTAGTTTTTTTTTTTTTGCTTGATGTCATTTCTATTCAACGTCCACGTAGAATAGCTTAACCTTTGACATTTTTTTTGTTTACTGCGAGAGAGAAATCATAGGTAATCTTTAATCTATTCGACAATCTTTGATCAATGCTGTCATTAAGCTGAACGCTACAGCATCACACAGTGAAGCGGTGCTTAGAAAAAGGGTTGTTTGTCGAATGGTCTGTGAGACTGTTCGATATAACCTAAAATCGGTAGAAATAGATCATATTTTTCTTATCTGCTGGGAAGCAATACTTCTCTGGGACATATTGCAGCAGAATTTAACAAGAGCCCTTCCAGTTACGCCATATAGTCCTGTTTTTCGTCCTCTTTCCCTCACCCAGGGTAGAGCGGCAGACGAGATTCTTTGCGAATGACCTCTCGCTCTCAAGAGTCCCGACAGACGACAGGACGTAACTGCACGCAACACATATAGACAAGCGACAACCGGTTTCAACCTGCGGGTCTTCATTGCACTGCAAAGGGAGGCTACAAGCCTAGGGACAACAGGGAATTTTGTGACGAGCAAAAGTTACTTCGCTGAAATTCACGTTGGCTGGATATTTTCCGGTGCACCGAAGTGGTGACAGCATGTGAAGTTGTTACAAAGGTTGCTAGAGCTTGAGAAAAATAGGAAGGGAGGGTTCTCATTTTTTTTAAATTGACGCAGTTTTTTATAATAGGATTAGAAACTGATGGCAGAGGATAGACTAGGGTGGATATTTTATTCGTTTGGACTCCTTGCTATTTTTCGTCAGCGCATGGCTGTTGCTGGAGTCGGTACGTCGGTTGACAAGACAGCTGCGCTAATCTATAGACGCGGTTGAACCCGTTCTTGTTAATCTCCCGTAGAGGCCGAATGTTTTCACGTTGCGGCCGCTGGCACTACCCGAGGCCGTACCACGTGGCAAGTTCGCTATATCACCTCTCATCTTCACCTTCTTCCTCTTTCTCTTTTCCCCTTCCCCTCTCCCGAGCAGGCCAGACTCTGCTGCTCCTGCAGACTTCTCCGCCCTTACGCACATTAAATATTTTTCTCTCTCTAAATGATTCGCTAGAGTTGCTGTGTATTGAATGGTTTTAAAGCTTGGGTTCAGAGCGCCCCGTCAGCTCTTGGGTTGCTTAATTTGGACTTCAACGCAGCATACCACAAAACAAGTCTGTTTTACGGCAAAGGCTCATAAATTAAACGGCACAACAAGGCAACAACATATTTACGCATGTTTTCGCCAGGAAACCAAAGTTTCACTGGCTTCCGTACTTTCGAGCACAATTATTTTATTTTGCCGCTGAAAGCCGTTCATGGGACCCACACTGAGTGTCGTGTAACTCAAACCTGCGGTAGTTGTAGTTGTCGTAGCTCTATTTGTGGCGTCAATCAAGTTGGACGCCAAGCCAAGGCAAGTCAAGCAAAGGGTCAATCCAAACCTAGAGAGAGAGAGAACAGAGAAGGAAAAATACCTGAAGGAAAAAGAAAAGGAAACTAAGGAAGGAAGAGAAGAAGGGGCAAAAATGGAAAGACGTCATTGTGGAGAGAGAGAAGTGAACTTGACGGATAACACCCGATTTTTACCTAAACCGTAGCCTGCGTCAGCCAGCAGGTTTTTAATTCTTGTTTTCTTTCGTGTCTGCCACCTTCTTTTCCTTCATTCATCATTTACTTCCGCAGACAGTTTTCGTTCTTGTTTTTTTTTAGTTTTTTATACTTAGTGTGCTGCTGACATCTCTTCGGCTTTAGTGCTTTAGGTTATTTTTATTATTTTTTTTGCGCCAGTTAGAAAAATTATTGGCTATCATCTAAGGTCATGTATCTTAGCGTTATGTTTCACTCCGGATTAATTTCGCCGTTCGTAATTTCCCGATCGGTTCGTTTTAATTCCACTTGACACTCGCGTGCTTTCTTAAACGGCAACTGCGATCCTTCCCGTGGAATTGACGGTTGTATCCGTCGGCTCAAACGAGGCTGACACGTAAAGCAGCGCTGCACGGCGACAGTTACACGACTACGCCTATGTGAGAGTAAAGAGAGAGTATAGACTGTCCTCTATGCGCACTCACTTTTATAGAAGGGAGTGCGCTAGAGGACAGCTTACTCCCTCTTTACTCCTTTCTGTTTAGAGTGTAGTCACACCTGCAACTTCCATCCCTTTCTCTCCTGTTCCGCTCTTTCGTACCATCCAGCACATTTCAGGGCAGAAAATATTGCTGAACCATTCGCAATATGAGGAAGGAAATCTGTAAAACACTGTGTCAGGCAATTTACAAACGAGCATTTGGTTAGCAAAATCGTTACTTGTATGGCATATTTAATGTGACATTGTCTGACTTTCCTACAAAATTATACGTGCACGAGCCATCGCGCACTAATAGTGCGCGATAAAGAACCAGTTCGCAAAAAGCATTGCTGTGCCAGCTTTGTTATTCTTTCGTAGGCGCCTGCCTTTCTTTCTAATCATGAGACCTCGCAAATGAGCAGGGCGACGTTGCAAAGTCGTTTCTAACGGTGTTTTCCTGGAAGGCTTTAAACTCAGACAAACTACAGCGATAAAAGCGTCATGGCTGTTATTGTCATAACGCTATTTTGCAGGAATTGTCAAACCTTGAAAAGAAGAACACCTCCAGTGGAGCACACTAATACGTTTTATCGGCACCCTAGTGCCAAACTAGTGTTCCGCGAGGCTCTTAAAATTCATGCATAATCACCGTGCAAAGTCACTTCCATAACACAATGGCTCGCGCTGAGATCGGTGTAGTTACGCCACAAGGTATTTCCGATTCTTAATTCTTTCTTTACGTAAGCACTTTTCGTGGCAGCTTTACGTACACCGACCATATGCGTGCGATATATAAAACCTTCTCAAAAAGCACATACTTGCATGCTGTAAACTAATTTTGGTGCAATAGTCGTAGTTAATTATAATTACAAGGATTTATGATCTGAAATAAAACCAATGACGCAGGCGATATCCGTGTGTAGCCAGCCGGAGCACCCTTCTTGTTAACATCCTGCCTTCTCTTTTCCTTCTTATCTCTCTCTCTCTCTCTCTCTCTATTTTTAGTTTCCGTCAGAAGTTCGCTACCCTTATCGGTTCGCACGCCTTTGCTGCATGTATAGACCGAACGGAATAGCAAGCAATATTTTTTTTTTCAAGCCGACTACGAGCGATAATCAGCTCCAAAATTTCGTATAATGTCGAGTGCTGACTCCGCGTTAGGAAGCGGGAAGCTCAATCTCAGCTCTGATAGTATCAGATCATGATATTTCTCGTCGCTCGGTGTATGTAGCTGCTGGCCGCGATATTGTAGCGTTATATGTTGAAAAGCTTCCGTCGCGCATCACGAGATGCATGCGCCCAATATACAACTCGTTATTTTGCAAATCGAAGCCACACTACGCTGTTTTGTTTTGTTTTTTTCAAACTAACGCTCCTACGGAACAGTGACGACGCACTTCCCTTGGTTGCGCCTCCCCCTGGATTCAAGTACAAAACCTTCGTTGTGAAGGTTTCGCTCTCACTGGCGAAATCGTCACGCCGCACGCTCAAGCTTGTTCCCCGAGAAGAAGCACTGCTCAAGGGAGTCATGCATAACGGACGTCCGAAGACCCTCGTGCAGGGTGCGCACCAAGACACCGATGCGTCTCCGCAGCCCTCCCAGCCGAGTGGCCACATCTTGCATCGAAACGGTACGCACGAGAAGCCAGTGAGCAGCTCTTCGCTACGACGAAGGCGCATCGGCGATACCGAAGTTGAAGCTTCCGTTTTAGAGGCGGAAGAAGAGAGCTCCCAGTCTTCTGCGTCGCGGTCGGCTTCTTCGGAGGTAGATCCCGAAAGTGCTTCCCGTCATTCGTCATCGGACGTACAACCTTCATCTTCATGCACGCCTGAGAACAGGCCGCTTTCAACCGCCTCGGGCACCGAACATGACAGCGGGGAGTCCGGAGAGACAGGCGTCGAGCAACCAAAGGAAGATGTGCTACCTGAGGGGCCTGCAGCAGAACCGCACCCGACATCCACCATCAGGCCTCCACAAAACCCCGACGGCACCCCGAACGTAACTGCAAGGAACGCGTCCATCTGTCGAGTCTGCGAAGAGGGTGACGAGCAAGAGCCTCTGCTGTCGATGTGCAGGTGCGAAGTACCGGTGCATGCGCCCTGCCTGGAACGCCGGCTGAACGCTCGACGCGCTCACAACTGCGAGTTCTGCCACCAGCGCTTGCCGACCACAACCACTCGCCACTGCTCATGGGGCCGCTTCTTCCACTGGTTTCTGCAATTCTGGCCGCAGCTGCGGTGGGCTGTGACTTCAGACCTGCTGTTATTCACGCTTACGCCGCTGTTCGCCGTAGCGATCTGCTATTCGGCAGTGCAGGCCGACTCGACGGAATCGATTCGGGACGACGAGTGGCTCACCTGTTTGATCGTTATCTTTCTGACGGTTTTCGCAGTGGCTTACGCGTCGGGGTTGTATGTGAGAGCCCGCGTCTACTACTTGGCGTTCATGTACTGGCAGTCCCAAAACCCGTCGATTAGGCTCCAGGTGGCGTCTACCACCAGCGGTACAGGGGCTAGCCGCAACAGGGCGCCCGAGCAAGCGACGACCTCCTTATAACCGGCAGATGCCGTCGTTGGAAGCGCCAGCGGCGAGAAGCTACCTTCATCGCGTCAGCGTGACGACGTGCGAGACATCGTAGGAACGTGATCGAACAGTGTTCCTCGCGGTTGGAAGCGCAGTCGCTCCTACGCCGGACATGCTGCGATTTCGCCTACACTTCGAGAGCGCTTTTGTAGCAATTTGACGTAACTGCAAAGTTGTATAGTTTAGGAGGCTGTGCCACTGTCGCTTTTAATAGTGCTTCTGAACAGTGCGAGACACTTGCTTTGTTGCAATGCATGGTTTTACTAGAAACTAAGCCGGTGCGACCACCGGAAGTCGTAACGAGACTGCATTTCGGTCCATTGATCGTCTTTTTACCTCCTAGTGCATGCCGGTGGCGTGGCACCTCACGTCGAATAAAAAGCACAACCATATCTGAGTTTTCTTCCGGTGCTTGTGTGGGTAGCTGAAAAGCTAAGCTACACATCGTCAAAGATAAGATTCATTTATCTTCAGTTAGCTTTTCCCCTCCACCTCGTTCACAGCAGACCACAATAAAATTGGTTTTCCTTAGATATTGTGCAGGCTAATGTCGGTGATAATAGCATGACAAGGTGTAAAGAACAACGAAAATCTAAATGTCTGGATTTCTTTTCAGAAGCTTGACCGTACAGACTTTAGCGTACGATTCTTTTCGTGCGTTAGCACTTCAGCGCGCATTCACCGATTTCGCTCTTCCCTTGCTGAAGGCTCTGGCAGGTGGCCCGCCTGCCACAGCGGGCAGGCGCCGTCCTGCCCACCGGGTTGTTGGTACCCTGCCGGCAGGTTTACGGCCAACTATGCAAACTGTGGTAGCAGTTCCTCCCCTCGCACTCGCTGATTTCGATGTTTTTTCTGAAGGCTGCTTGACCTTAAAGAGACCTAGGTGGGTCACCGAAGTAACATGACCTTGTGACATCGTCAGTATCAGCGGATTGTGAGCACGCTGCCTACCGTAGCAGGTGGCAGTCAAACTAATGATTGGTGGTGAGAGGTTGCTCCGAGAGAGCAACCTGGGTCTCACACTGAGCACCACAGGTGGCAGCACCTGCTATCGCATGTCAGTGGCGCATCGCCTAACCACTGCACCACTGCGCCAGGCGTGGTGTGAGGAATCCCTGCAATTTATGAGTGTAAAGTGGACAACCTTGAAAACCGAGATCAAAGTGCTAGCGCACCTAACTGGGGTGTGGCCTAAGCACGCTAAGAAGCAACCCGAAGCCACACCCCCCTCCCCCCCCCCCCCCCCGCGCTTAAACGACGGCCGATATCCCTTGGGCAGCAGCGGTGTCTGCAGCTAGCTGGAGGAGCTTGACATGTGTCCCTGGGTTGGGGCTGACTGAGCATTAGAGCCTCCCAATGATCACAGTCGGTAATGAAGTTACTCGCGGGTAGGGACTTCGGGCAGTTCGAGATCATATGATTTAGATCGGCCTACTGTACGGCCAAAAATTGCCCGTACAGTAACAGCCATGACATTTAGCCAAGTGCAACGCTTCGTCATTCGGCACGAAGAATTGCGCTTTTCACGCCAAGGTGGACAAGTTCGGATGGCTGTACGAAGTTTTGCCTCTTTAAAAGCATTTTGCTCGCGACAGAAGCTGCAAGCCTGCTTTCATCCAGTGTAGACGGTGCATGTCCGGTCCGAGCTGTTCCAGTTACGCATTTATTAAGCTCGAAAAACACATTCCTATTTGAAATTCGACAGTCGGCGGATTCAAAGCCACGCTGTTTTGAAGGCTAGGGTATATATAGCTTCGATGACCGCGACTTGCTTCTGGTGCGAAATTTTGCGACACGAGCTCAACAACAAGTGACGCAATAAAGGGGGCGGGTTTGCTATCGCGTTCGGGAACAAAGGAAACGAGAGGAAGGCAGTGTGAGGCGACGAGGGGCTAATTAAGAGCCAGAAACACAAGTGAAGACCCATTCGCTTTCCTTTTTTGCCAAGAAAAAAAAAGCAAATAGCCGACTACCAAGAACTGCGCAAATGTCAGTGCTAGGGTCGCGAATCGCGGCATTGAGTTTGAGGGAGCTACCGAGTAATGATACGCACACGAACCGCCTTGCGATCAACTGTCGAGCGCACGGTGTAAGAATATTCTTACGCCGCAGAATATTCTTACAGCACAGCCGGCTGTATCGACAGCAGCCGCTGTTATCGAGCGCCGCTTGTAAGATCTGTCGGCTCTGTATACACCTTTAGCATATCGTGTACCGCGCTACCGTTACTGGAGTACCGGGAGCCCGCGCGTTGTCAGTGCGCATGAGCAGATCGCTCTTAGGGCTCCAGATAGCGCCAGGTACCCGGAAGCTGCTTGCGTACCCGATGCATTGGAACCAATCAGCGCGGGCGCACTGGCGATTGGCGGACTGCCCGTATTCCAGTAACGGTAACACGGTATGGTAAAGGTGTCTTTTGTCAGCGCCGCTCCGCAACTGCCACTGCACGCTACTGAAAGCTCAGTGTGCCCCTTACCTGTGTTTATCCTGTCATGTGACTGTGTGCCGTCACGCGTATCGGAGAGCGAGAAAGACGAGATTTCCGCCCACCTTGTGTTATACAATTAAGGCTGGAAACAGGAAGACATGCAGCGGAATTCTGATGGAGGTGCGACCTGCAAACAAAATTATGTACTGAAACTTCTCTGCTTATTGAAGGATTCCAGGGGGTCGGCAATATTCCGGAGCCCTTCACTAGGCAAGCCTGACAGCCGCTTGTCAGTTTTGACGCGTTAAAATCCAGTAATTCTCATTAGGGACAACGGGCTTCTTCCAGCTTCCATGCAGAGGCGACTCATGTTACGGAGAACAGCGCCGGTGACTGCGTGCTTAAAGACGCGCGCACTGCCTCCAGCAGTTCGTTTTTTTTTTGCATGTGTATGAGTTGGTTATCTTCGACAGTTGTGTTCCTTAAGTAAGCAGATGACTGGAATTTAATACAGTACCTACTGCAGGCGAGATTGAACGCAGTTAAAGAGCACCTTTTGTAGGGTAGGAATCGCTTTGAAACAAAGACATAACTTTGGATTTTTTTTTTCACCGCTTGTGTGTTTTCTTCATACTCAGTGAACGCTTACACACGGGGCAGCTGCGCAGGGCAGAGCAGGTGCGATTTAACTCTTCCTAGTTGATCAATTTCAATGAAAAAAGCAAACCGCTGTCTGCTGTGCGTTTCGAATGAGCGAACAAGCCCTACCGCACGTCACTTACCAAACGGCGAGAAATCTGCTTGCTACTCTAGAAAAAAGCACAAGCAATAAAATAAATTAATCTCTGATATACTACGTTTAACTAAATCCTTGTACGTGTGCTAGAACAAAAAAAATTGGCTGCGGTTTAGCTCTGGTTAAACCTGGAGTGACGCGATAGCTGCAGCTGGCCGAGTGGAACTCGCTCAGTCGAATTGCAAAGTTGAGTTGAGTTATTGAATGCTACAGGTGGGGTTAGTCTTGCTTCATCTGTCGGCAGTTGCTCCACCGTAGCGTCCCTTCTTTATTAATATAGTCCTAAAGCCTGTTGCATCTACCCCGCTATGCGCACAGTCTCTTATAATAGCACACATTCTCTCCCGCAGTCACCATCTATGCACACAATAAATCCACACAGTCCACATCACAGTAAAACATAGGCCATTGTAGTGCCACAATCCATACAGACATTCACTCACAGTATAACGTAGTCCACTTCGGAAGACACCATCTACGCACACATTCAATCACAGTAGACCATAGGCCGTTCCTGCTGTCACCATTTAGAAACAAGATCAGTGTCCTGGCAGAAATGTTAAAAGAAGGCGTGCAGCCTCCCTTCTGCATGTCTGGTTTCCACTCGGGTAGAATATCGAATTACAAAGTCAGTCTTTTGCCGTTCCGTTTCGCTGGGCGTTCCTCCTCCATCTTCGTACCTGGACGTAGATTCACTCTCTCCCCTTTTCCACTCCCCCCCCTCGGTTTCGCCGGCGCCCCGTGCCGCCGGCAGCAACAGGTGCTTGCACCACGTGAACAACCACGTGACCAGCCACGGAGCTCAAGGGGTGCCACGCTGAAGGCTCGAAGTGCTAGTGTAGTGTAGCTATCGCTACAATATCTACGGACTCTTCGCACGGGTTACTTTAACGGTCTTACAGACAGTATAAGCCGCAGGTGGTGTGATGTTCCGGGAGCATATCGCGGGGGGAGTGAGTGGTTTACCTGTCTCCAGTGGTTCGCCCTGCACTCTTAACATCAATACGCCTGCATGAGAGTAAAAAGGAGGAAGCTGTCCTCTAGAGCACTCCGTTTTATAAGAGGGAGGGGGCTATAGGACAGCTTACTCCCTTTTTACTCCTTTCTGTTCAGAGTGTGTCAGGCGGCGTGTTACGCCGACCACTACGACGAGGAGTGCAGGAAGGGGCGTCTAAAAGAGCTGCGCTCTAAAAAATTTCTCGACGATATTTTCTCATTATTCCTAGCTTCTGTGTTAGACCTCACCAAGACGTTGAACAATTAAGTTATTCCTTCCGTCCTGTAGGTGGTGTAGCTGTAGTTGTGGCACCGATTGGCTTGGGCGCCAGGCCACGGCAAGCCATGACCCAAGCCAGAGCAAGAGAGCGAGACAACAGGAGGAAAATACGAAGAAAAAGAAAAGAGGATAAAGAAGACAAAGAGGAAAGAAGAAAAGAAGAAAACGAGAGAAGATAAAAAAATAAGGAACTCCGTCGTGGAGAGAGAAATTGACAGTGGCTTGCACCAAATGTTTTGACTAAGCCATAGCGTAGTTTAACTAGAAATTTTTGCAGCCAAAGCTCATTAGAGCACTGGTTTAACCCGCGCTGACTTAGCCATACAGTCCTGCATTCTACAGTAGAATATGCAGCGTCAGATGTGAGGCGTTAACTACCTAGTGAATTAATTAAATCTAAGTTAATGAAATACATGATGGAAGCCAACAGTCACAGAAACCAAGGAGCATATTGGATGGTTTCTTTTTTCGGTTCAGCGCTGTGATATGAATAAGGTAAATATTATTATTTTTAAGATGGCTGATTAGAAATCAGAAGAAACAGAACCACATGCCGCCGGTGAAGCTAATATATAGAACCTAATTTGATTTAATGAATTTGCCAACCGTGCCAGGTGGCAAAGTGGAGAGAGTCAAATCCCCATCTTCCTGTTTGGGGTGAGGATGGAGAGAAGAAGGGGCGAGAGGGTAGCAGGCGATGGGTATGCCTTAGTGGCTTGTGAGGTTATGGAGAGAGCCGAGGAATGCGCTCCGGAAAGGTGACTGTCGCGGTAAGAACCCAGAGGATGGACACCGTGGAAGGAGGAGGTTATGATTAAGGCAGAGGAATGCGAAAAGTTAGGATGCTTCCAAGGCGCAGCATGCAAGGCTATATCGCTAAACTAAGGCTACAGCAGCTTTCGCGTATTCATACGCGAAGCCGCTAAGCCTAGCTGACCCATTTTTTTCTATTTTTTTTCTTCATTTCTGCGAAATACTTTTGATTCATTCATCCTTTACTTTTATGAAAAGTTTCTATTATTCTTATCGTTTGTGCCCAGCATGCAGCTGATTTCTCTCTTTTTTATTGCTTCAAGAGCTTTCATTATTTGTTGCGTGTCGACTATACAAATTACTGCGTTTCATTTAAGGTCACGCTTTTTTTTTCGTTTTGTGCCGTGCGATGTCAGTGCACGTTAAAGACCCCCAGGTGGTCGAAATTATTCCGGAGCCCTCCACTACGGCGACTCTTTCTTCCTTTCTTCTTTCATTCCTTCCTTTATCCCTTCCCTTACGGCGTGGTTCAGGTGTCCAACGATGTATGAGACAGATACTGCGCCATTTCCTTTCCCCTTTATTATTATTATTATTATTATTATTATTATTATTATTATTCACACGCTCACATCAGAGTTTATCATTTTCTGCGCGGCACGTTTTCCGTTCGCCTTGATACGCGCGCTTGATTCAATCGCAACCCTCAATCTCTCTGTAAGGGATGGCGTCCTGCGTCGCGGCAACCGAATCAAGCACGGAAAACAACGGTGAAAACAACTTCGAGGGAAGCTGCGTAGGTTTTAGAAATCAACGAGATTAAAGGGGTCGAATGTATGAAACATGCAGGTAAAGCTGGCGAAGTCTTTTTGGGCTAGCATTTGTAATGTATATGTAATCGCCGATTAAACTCGCGACAGTCTTCAAGCTTCTCCGCAGCGTACAGCGCCAAGGGGGGGCGCATGATGACGTCATCGAAGAAGCTGGTACATTTCCAATGTATAAACGCTTGCTTTAAAAAAACAATACCAAAGCAAAACGCTCGCCAAGAATTATTTGGCATGCGAGGCACGGCAGTGTGTGGTTAACAGCAGAGGTAATTTGATATCGTACCTTTCGTGACGTCACTCCAAACTTTTTCGCACTTCGTTGCATTGAGGAGAAGCGCAAAATTCAATCGTCGATTACGTCACTATTTTAAATGCCAGCGCAAAAACACTTGGCATGCTTTGCATAGAGCCTGTATAGATACGCATCCTCGAATATTGCACGATTCTCAAAAAATTTTGCAGTTGCCCTTTAAGGACTCAAGCAGTGAGAACTACTGATAACTACAACGGTTTTCAAGGAGGACAGGGAGCTCCTTCCTACTCGTGTTCACTTCTGTCTGCACTATCATTCCATGCAACACATTTTGGGCAGAAAACACTGCTGAATCCCTCACAGTGTGAGGAAAGAGAACCATAACACGGTATCTCAAACACTCACACGGTGACTCGCAGCTAGAAAATTTCTACTGCCTGACATTTTCAATGACTACTTCAGTGTCCAGTGAGACTCCGAATTTCCTGCAGCATTCGACGTCCGCAAGCCATAGCTCATTAAGAGCGCGCAGCGGTGGACCAATGTGGGAAAAAGCATCTAACATCTTTTTTCTTATTTTTGGGGAAAGGAAATGGCGCAGTATCTGTCTAATATGTCGTTGGACACCTGAACCGCGCCGTAAGGGAAGGGATAAAGGAGGGAGTTAAAGAAGAAAGGAAGAAAGAGGTGCCGTAGTGGAGGGCTCCGGATTAATTTCGACCACCTGGGGACCTTTAACGTGCACTGACATCGCACAGCACACGGGCGCCTTAGCGTTTTTCCGCCATAAAAACGCAGCCTCCGCGGTCGGGTTCGAACCCGGGAACTCCGGATCAGTAGCCAAGCGCCCTAACAACTTTGTGTCAGGAAAGGTCTTTTTTTTCTAACATCTTTGTAAAAATGACCTTTCCTGACACCCCTAGTCGATTACTCCGGCGTATGCGCGTGCCTTTTTTTCATCTTCAGACCTTCTTTTTATCGTCAGCAGGAGAGCTTTTTTTAGTTGTGCTTAACAGCTCCCCTTTACAGCTTGAAGTCCTAGTAGATGACTATGATAAAAGCATGGGGAATGTTTTTTTCTCAGAATTATTGAAGCCTTAAATGAAGAACGCCTCCTGTGGTGCAGACAGTAACGCTTTAGACTACGCAAGTGCTAAACTACTGTTCCACAAGGCCCTTAAAGGCCATGCATCGACTGCAACGCTTTAAAGCACGCAAGTGCTAAACTACTCTTCAACAAGGCCATGCATAATTACCTTCTCAAATCACTGCCATAAGGCAAGGGCTCGCGTTGACATCACTGCAGGAACGTTACAAGCTTCCACTCTTAACTCTCTATTCATAGACCCAGCTTTTACAGCAGCGATACGTGTGTGACGGTCGTATGCCTCCCAATGTGCGATTTTATTAAAGAGCACATACTGGAAAGCTGTAAAGTTAATTTAGTTCTATGCCCATACATTTATTTACTAGAGTGTATGGAAATCGGAAAAATTGGTTTTTGAGGAAAGGAAATGGCGTAGAATCTGTCTCACATATCGGTGGACACTTGAACCGCGGTGGTGGTGGTAGTGGTTTTATTAAAAATAATAGTAAAAAGGAAGGAAAAGATTTTTGCTAGCCACGGCATCTGCCATCGATACTGAAGCACCTGAGCTGGGGCAGCGGAAATAAATGATAACAGGCAGAATGGAGAAATGCAATGAAAGAGGTGAGGGGACAGGAATGAACCGCGCCATAAGGAAAGGGATACCGCGCCATAAGGAAACGGATAAAGGAGGGAGTGACAGAAGAAAGGAAGAAAGAGGTGCCGTAGTGGAGGGCTCCGGATTAATTTCGACTACCTGGGGATCTTTAACGTACACTGATATCTGCTGCTGCTGCTGTTGCTGATAGGAAGAAAGAAAAGGAAAGTGTACGGGCATGCCTACTGGCTCAAGCCGAGCCACGCTCGCTGCCGCGTGCTCAAAGTAGGAGAGTCAAAGGATAGGAGAGCAAGAATAGGAAGAAAAGGCACGCGCTAATACTCCCCGGGCCGATCCCGAAGGCAGTGCAATACCGGGCCGACCCGTGCCAGAGTGCTTCAGGCCAAACCGTCCGCCATATTCCAAAAATACGTTTAATATCTTGGGTTCAAGGACCCGCAGCAGATATTAAATCAGGTATTGCACAGCATACGGGTGCCTTTGCGTTTCGCCTCGATCGAAACGCGGCCGCCGCGGCCGGGTTCGAACCCGGGTGCTATAAATATAATCAAGCACGCAGTTGGAGATCCGTCCATTTTACTTTTAAGTCAGAATTTCACTTTGCTTATGCGTGCACATGTCTTTGCTACATGTACAAAGCAAGTATAGCAGCAAAAAAAAAACTTTTGTTAATGCTTACTGCGACCTGTAACCACATAAAAATTACTTCCCCCTGTCGACGACGGGCGTCGCTCTAGGGAGCCGTAAAATTTCTTCGAGCTCAACTCTGATAGCGTCAGCTCGCGATTGTTCTCGTCGCTCTGTGCATGCCGCGATACAATAGCGCTACATCACGAACAGCTTCCGTCACGCGCGAGCCGCACTTTTATCTCGCTATTATGCTAAACACGTGAGACCACGATGATTCTAACCTGCACTTGTGATCAGGAACTACAACGACGCATTGCCGATAGTTCTGCACTACCCTGGAGGCAGCTACAAGGTTCCGTCTTCACTCTGACGTGCTCGTCGCGTATGCACGCTAATGTCTCTTTCGCATGAAGAAGCACTGTCTCGAGGAGTTATCCCTAACGGCCACTCCGAGACCTTGATGCGTGATGCGCCCCATGGAGCGTGCATGCCTGCGCAACCCACCCAACCGAATGGCCACAGCTCCCATCAATACGGGATTCAGGAGCAAGCAGAGTCCAGCTGCTGGTTACGACGAAAGAGCACCGCTGGTAGCGATGACGATGATCCAGTGTTTCAGGCACCACAGAGCTGCCAGTCGTCTCCATCGCTATCGGCTTTTCCTGGGACAGAGCACCAAAGGGCATCCCGTCACTCGGTCTCGGCCGTGGAGCTTTCACCTTCACGTACGCCAGACGACGACCTCCTTTCGACCACCTCGAGTACCGAACACGAGAAAGAGAGTCCCAGAGAGACAGGCGCCGTGGAACCAAAGTATGCTTTGTTCCCGCCTTCCTCCCCAGAAGTGTCTGCAGCGGAACGGAATCCGTTGTGGAGCGGCAGGGCGTCGCAAATTCCCGCCGGCCTCTTCGACGAGACAGAGAGCACTGCACCCGTCTGTCGAATCTGTCACGACGAAGAAACGCAAGAGCCGCTGCTGTCCATGTGCAAGTGCTCGGGCAGCATAGGCCTCGTGCATGTGCCCTGCCTGGAACGCTGGCTCAACGTCCGCAACACCGATGACTGCGAACTCTGCCACCACCGCTTCCCGACCACGACACCCACTCACTACAGGTCACTGGTCCGCTTCTACCACTGGCTACAGCAATGCGAGACAAACACGAAGTTGTCTCTGCTTCTAGACTTTCTTCTCTTCACGCTTGTGCCGCTATTTTTCGTGCTTTTCAGGTACTTGTCAGCGCAAGCCACCTGGATGCAAGTGTTTCGAAACCACGCCTGGTTGACCGACTTCTTCAAGACTGTTTTCTTCGTGAGTTACTCCGTGTCGTTGTTTCTGACAGCTCGCTGCCACTACTTGGCGTTCAGGGTCTGGCAGTCCGAGCATCTGATGCGTAAGCTCCTGGTGCTGCCTCCTGTCGGCGCAACTGCAACTAGCCACGACGGGCGTCCAGAGCAAGCGAATAGCTCGATGTAGCCAAAAGACGCCGTCGTTGGAAGTACCACCGGCGAGAAACAACCCGCATCGATTCATCGAGAAGACGCGTCAGCCAGCGTGGGAACGTTGTCGACCAGCTCCCCGCCGGAAGCGGCGTCACGTACTTCGCAGGACGATATGCCCTTTCGGCTAAGATTCATCGGCCCTTTTAGCTTGACAAAACTGCGAGGTTAACTTTTTGCCTCGATTTTAAACTTTCGTGATGCATCATTTTATACGCTGTGCCGTTGTTCCTGTTACTAGTCGTGCTGGTGGAAACTTGTGCATGCTTTTGATCACTGAGAACATGGCTTGATTTTCGCACTGTGTGGCTTTAGAATTAGCAATGAAGCTCGAGCGAGAACAGGAAAGCATAAAGGAACATTTTTTTGACCCATTGATCACCTTGTGGGGTCATTTACAGGTCGCCGATGGCACGAAGCCTCTCGGCTAAAAAATAAATACTCATTCAGCGTATTTTGCCTATGCATGTGTGTCGATAGTGGGATGCAACTTAAGTCTGCAGTGAAGCTCCTTAAAACAGCGCAAAAGACACGGACGCTGACAGAAGGGCTGTTGTTTCACTTGTGTCTGCGTCCGTGTCTTTTGTGCTGTTTTAAGAAGCATGAACCGCTAAATAGCCCACACGTTTGCCCTTGTAAGTGAAGCTGCACCCACAATAAAAAACATCTCACAGAATTTGTGCACGACTAACAAGTATTCCATGGTTCACAATTTTTGGTTGCCTACTCAAAGACCTGATCACAAGAAAAAAAATATAAGCTCTAGAATTTCAGCCACCGCGGTGGCCGAGTGGTTATGTCACTCGTGTGCTGGCCCGAAAGACGCGGGTTCGATCCCGGCCGCAGTGGTCGATTTCGATGTAGGCGAAATTCTAGAGGCCCGTGTACTGTGCGATGTCAGTGCACGTTAAAGAACCCCAGGTGGTCGAAATTTCCGGAGCCCTTCACTACGGCGTACCCTCATAGCCTGAGTCGCTTTGGGACGTTAAACCCTCATAAACCAAACTAAACCAAGCTCTAGAATTTTGATGCCTGGCTTCTTTTCTACAGTAAACAATTAAAAATCTGATTCCGTTTACTGTTGTGGTTGGCCAGCGGACTAACACACGACGCCACGGACCATCGCCCAGTGTTAAGTTATATGCTACTATAGCTGAAAAGCTAAGCAACACGACGACACAGAGAAAATTCATACGTCATCTTCAACGAGGTTTTCACTTCTTCCTATTCCACAGTAAACCTCGGTAACATTTTTGCTCTTGTTTAAATATTATACAGTGCGCAGTCGGTGATAACAGCAAGAAGAGGGTGTCAACCAGAACAGTGAAAAACTGTCCCAATTTCAATTCAAAACCCCAGCCGTAAGAAGCCTGCCCCGTACGCCTCTTCCTTTCTTGCTTTCTTTCTTTCTTTCTTTCTTTCTTTCTTTCCTTCCTTCCTTCCTTCTCTCTTTCTTTCTTCCTTTCTTTCGAGCCTTCTGTTTTAGCCGTGCCTGAAGTTTTATACGCCCGTACAGTAACATCCTCGCCGTTTGATGAATGCCAAGAGGGCTTAATGCTAAGGCCCGTGTGTCCACATGTGTGCGTGTGGCGAGCGGCTCAGTTGGTAGCCCTGGCTTCGGAGATGTCGCTCGCGCGCAGCCCGAAGTCCAGGGCACTTTCCCAACAAGTGATCCCGCGTTGCCCCGCAGCTATGGGGGGGGGGGGGGGGGGGTGAGGAGGAGTGACATGTCAGCACTTCGGGGAGAGGAAGAAAAAATTCTATTCAAGTCCAGCACTAAGGCCCAGTGAAAAATAGCGCTTCCTCCGCTAAGACAGGTTGGTCATCTGCGGATCCCGAGGGAAGCCAAGCAGTCCAGGAAGGAGGGGTAGGTAATGGCAGTATTACATGAGTACAGAATGTTTTTTTTTTCGGGGGGGGGGGGGGTGCGCCTATCGCCTCTAAGTCCCTCTTGCTGTATGCATAAGCGGCATGCTAAGGTGTGTTCTATTACGCGACAAGGCGTATGATACTGCGTAATCGCTTTACCCCAAGGATTTACTCTAAAACACTTAGTCCCCAGCATTTTTATTGCGCGTCGGCTATAAATATTGACCCCTATCGTTTAAGGGCATATACCTTTCCAAATCGCTTTATTTCGTATAGCTTTCACTTCACCGTTCATCATTTTCTACTGGACCCGATTTATTTTCCTCTTTTACACACCCCAGCTCGGTAGAAGGTTACAAGGTTATTCCCACTCATAACTCTTTCTATTATCGACATATATTTTGCGGAACACTCCCATCATATGCCTCCGAATGAATCTTATTCTCCAGGGCGCACAGCCCGCACTGCCCGGCTGTATAAACACGACCGTCCACTCTTAGTACGAACACGACGCAGCGTGGACGCGCTCTGCGAAACGCGAGCGCATCCGGCGCGGCCGCGCATCAAAGCGAAGCGGCGCAGGCGCACAAGGGTCTGGAGGCCATAGCGCGTAAGCGCACACTCACAGCAAAGCAAACACTGCGCGCTCCCGCGATGCAGCGCGCGCCAAGAAGCACCGCCTCCAGGACTTTCCGCGCATGCACTGATACCCTTCGACGCGTGGCTCGCCGGATGCGCTCGCGCTGTTCAGAGCGCGGCCACGCTGTGCCGTGTTCTTACTAAGACTGGAAGATCCTCTGCACTAAATTAGCGGTACGCGCATAGCTGGTGCTATTTAATAGCTTGCATGCGCTTTTTCAAAAGCGCGCAGTTGATAACCTTGTCAGTAGCTCATGCCTCAATAATTAATTTTTTAAAGATGTTCATGTCTTTGTCGCATGTGCGTTGCGACTTGAAACGTCAAGATAACTTTCTGTGTGTGTGCTAACTGACAGCACAATTTTCCTGCGCAGTTTCAATATCTCGGTCGACGGCGGGAATCGTCTTAGTCAGCCTAAACTTTCTTCGACCGCAGGGGTGGTTTAGTACCTCCTCTGGATTCCTTCCGTCGCTCGGTGTGCGATAAAATAGCGATGCCTTACAAACAGATGTCATCGTGAATCAAATGATATGTGAACCGATTATATGTGACGATGCATTGCTATTGTCTCGCTGACCCCTTGGAGGCAAGTAAGAACCCTTGTGTGCCCAAGATTTTTCTTCATTCTGAAGTGCTCGTCGCGCAGCCACACTCCTGTCTCTTTCGTGTGAAGAAGCACTGCGTCAGACAGCCATGTCTGACGGTCATTCAGAGACCCTCACTCAGGATGCGCCGCAGGACGCGTCTATGCCTTTGCAGGACCCCCAGCCGAATGACCACATCTCGAATCTTAACGGGATGCACGCGAAGGCAAACCCAAGTTGTTCGCTACGACGCAGGAGCGTCGCCAATGCAGACACCCAGATTCCAGTGGTCACCCAGGAGCAGAGCTGCAAATTTTCTCCGTCGTCACCCACTTGTCCTTGTGCAGAGCACCAGGGAACCCCCCATCCCTTGTTCTCGGACGTTGACGTTGAACCTTCACCTTCATGTATGCCTGACGACAGCCTCCTTTCGGTCACCTCGAGAACCCACCATGCGAACGAGAACACCAAGGAGACGGACGTCGCGCAACCCACGGACACTTTGCTCCCACCTTCCAATCCAGAAGAGTCTACCGAAGAACCGAATGCGACGTGGACCAGCACGGCACCACAAACTCGCAGCGGCCTGCCCACGGTGATGTTGAGCGCCGTATCAATCTGCCGAATCTGCAACGGGGGTGACGAGCAACAACCGCTAGTGTCGTTTTGCAGGTGTTCGGGTAGCCTAGCCCTTGTCCATGTGTTCTGTCTGGAACTTCAGCTGAACCTCCGCAACGATTACTACTGCGAGTTCTGCCACCACCGCTTCCCCACCACAACCGCTAACAACGTCTTAGTTCTCGGCTTGTACCACTGGTTCCTGCAGTGCGAGGAGCAAGTGAAGTGGGATATGTTTCAAGACCTGCTGCTCTTCCCGCTGTTGGCCGTGCTACTCTGCTACGTGTCCCTGTGGTCCGCCTCCCTGCAAGTGTTTCAGGGTCGCGCCTTTCTCGCCGGCTTCTTAAGGACTTTTGTCATGGCGTACATCGCGACCTTCACGACGATGTTTTTAAGAGCAGCCCGCAGCTACTACTCGCTGTTCAGGTCCTGGCAGATCGATAATCCGGTGCGCAGGTTCCTGGAGATGCCTCCCACCAGCGCGGCTGGAGCTAGCCGCAATAGCGCTGCCAAGCAAGCGAGCAGCTTGCTAGAAGAGACGCCCTCGCTAGATGTCCCAACATCGAGGAACAACGCGAATAGCTGCAGCATGAAGACGTAACCCGCAGCGACAGCCGGACACCGTAAAGAAATAACATTTTGGTCCACTGGACATGTTATCACCCCCAAGTGAATGCAGGCCATTGCACGAAGCCTCTCGGCGAATAAAATGTACAGCCATATCTGCGTGTTGTATTTTGGCGGCAGCTGAAAATCTCAGAAACGCAGCTGCAAATATGATTCATTCCTCGTCTTAGATTAGGTTTCCTCCTCCTTCTTCAAAGCAGACGCAAGTAGTCAGTAAGATTTTTGTTTCTTCTTGCATACTTTGCAGCGTGTAATAGTAGTGTTTCAACGTAGTTCAACCGAGTAGATGTGCTAAAGCATGTGTTCAGCCTGGATGGCTCATGGTTTTGCTTTGCTGTGTCGTCGGCACATCTGGAGACGATGTTAGTTTGATAGTAGTATGGATGAATGGATAAGGCTGAACCCTTTGAATCGGAGTGGTGGTTCACGCCACCTAGCCATGACTTGTGAAATTTTACCCTTCTCTTGATTTTAGTCACCAATCAGATAACCTTTGCTTGGTTACTTTTATCCGCTTAAAATCTACTTTACTTTCACTGTCCTTAAACCCCAATGCTTTGGATAAATCAGCCCCGCTGCTTCCCACTGTAGGGTGAAGCCCTTTACAGAACAGCAGCTAGTGTTCAGCCGTTTCCTCCGTAGTATTTGTTGATCACGTCGACGACGAGCAATGCACAGCGGGAGAGTGTGTTTCATTTTATTACGAGGCGTGAAGGGCTGCGGCGACACTCAAGAACAAATAGCACTGCCTCAGATTGACCTTGCAAAGGCGTTCGATCGAGTGCGCCATTCATCTTTTTCGCCTTTAAATCATGTCAATACTGGTTCAATACTTTCCTCGGAGATACGCCTTTTGTGACCGAAACTGTTCCTTGATTGTAAACGGCTGTCTTCCACAACCAGTTCAGTCCTCTGTGAAGCAATTCTGCCCACTGTCCCCGCTCCTGTGAGCACTATACTTGGAGCCTATTTGCATAAGTGTTATAAACAGTAGAGCCTTCAGTGGCTTCCACATTTTGGGTAACGAACGTAAGGTATTAGCTATTGCAGATGACCTGGAGTTTTTCTGCGCAGATAAGCCAAGCATTGCTGAGTTTGTTCGTTTAACGAAGGGCTTTGGTTCTGTGTCGTGAGCTCTGATTAATCGATATGAGCTATGGTATCAAGTTTGGATAGTGCATATTACGGGACATACCATGTGCTAACTCTTAAACGATGTACTCACACTTTTGTCCCCTATGGTTACGATATTTGGCAGGGCGACCGCACAAAATCTGTTTCTCGTCGCTAAAACTTATTATTTACTCCAAATTATTCTTTCCACAAGAGTCAATGTTCATCGTTTTTACGGGATTTTCGGCCTGTTTGTGTCAGAATCGTCTTTTAATCAATTTATGAGGTGTGATAAAATTTTCAGGCCTTTAATTGCTGGCGTCTTCTTTGAGTCCACCTGTATGTCCGCCAGATAGTCTCACGTTTCTTGTTTATCTGTGGCACTACGCACCCAACAGTGCGTGCATTTTTTCAAGTCAATTCAGCTCATGCTTTACTAATCCTCATAGTGTCTTCTAATGTTTCTGGCCGCCCATGTTTCGGGGGCTTCATTCCTAATGTGCATTTGCATGTTCGTTTCCTTGCTTGTTAATGTCTCTCTTGAATTCCAGTTTTCAATGTCGAGGAAACGTTTGTAAAAGGATTTAATTTACATGCTCTTCCCTCCGCCTGTGTACCACCCTGTTTTTTTGGTTTACAGGCACATTACGTACTCAGAACAATGCGTAAAATGCCCCTCTAACCATGTACGAAGACATTTTTCTATAAGCAACATAGCGAAGCATCGCGCGTTAAAACATGGATAGAAAAAAAATGTTTTCATATGGTTTGCACATAGTTCATGTGCATAGCGCAGTGCTTCTATGTAATAAATACCGTGTTAAAAAAAGCGGTGATAGAATAGTGCTCACGTGCATAGGCCAGCGATGTTGATCTGTTCGCCCGCCGCGGGTTCAGAACCCAGCCGCGGCGAGGTTTATTTTATTCACAATGTCACAGGAGGTCAGTTAAAGGTCAGACTAGCGGTGAAACGGCTTTTTAAGCTTCGGTCCTGAAGTACAGCTTTCGCTCTAATATCTACATGTCCTTTCGTTATTGAAACCCAAAACGTTATTAAGCCTGCCGCATATGACTTTTTTTTGACCTGCTGTTTATGTTTTGCTCACAATTCGATGGACAGGTTGTAGTGACGCCACAATGTGACGTGACCAAGCTGGCTCAGCTCCGGCTCCGAGCCTTCAAACGGTCCACAACGCTTACGCCGCCGATGCAGAACAATTTTTTTCCAACATTAGGCTACTACCGCTGTGGCGTTAAAAAATGTGGAAAAGGGGCGGGGGTAGGGGTTCCGTTTAGTTTCCGTACTTTCCCAAGAAGATTTTCATAGTACGCAGTCGCGTTTCGTAAACAATCACTAAGGAGAAACAAAATGAGACGAAAAGCAGAATGAGCCAGAACACTATACTGAACCCAGCCCGTATCCCTTGCCTACCTGAGAAAAATATATTAGGTGACCGCCAAGAAATGTGCAAGCTTCAGTGTTGAGTATGCTGAGCGCTCCCCTTTAATACAGATAACTTCTGCTTTACGTGGGCACACGACTGCGGTCGAGTGACGAGGCACGCCAGAACTAGGAGTAGAAGCAATAGCAGGTGCTTTTGGCACGCTGGGCCGTGTTCGTACTAACAGAGGACGACCCTCGCGTGAAACCGCGTGTGCAGTTCGTGCATGATAATTTTAATTTTACTTAGAAGCGCATGCGTTTCCTGCTTACGCGCTGCGATTTGAAGCATCGAGAGAACTTTTTTCGTGCTAAGGGTGAGAACAGTTCACGAGCAAAATATCATTTATCTCGGTCGACGGCGGGCGTAACCTTAGTCAGCCGGAAAATGTTTTAGAGCTCAGCTGTGGTTTAGTACCTGATCTTGATTATTTTCGTCGCTTGCTGTGCGATAAAGTAGTGATACATGACGAACAGATTTTGTCGCAAATGAAGTGATATGTGAGCCGATGACATGTGACGATGCGTTCCCATTGGTTGCGTGACCACCTGGAGGCAAGTTAAAACCGGAGTGTGCCCAAGTTTTTCTTCAATGTGAAGTGCTCGTCGTGAAGCCAGGCTCCTCTCTCTTTCTTGTGAAGAAGCACTGCGTCAGACAGTCATGTCTAACGGTCGCTCCGAGACCCTCACACAGGACGCGCCGCAGGACGCGTCTGTGCCTTCGCAGAACTCCCAGCCGAATGGCCGCAGCTCGCATCTCAACGGGAGGCACGCAAAACTAAGCGGTTCGCTACGACGAAGGAGCGTCGCCAATGCCTACAACCAGATTCCAGTGGTCACCCAGGAGCAGAGATGCACATTTTCTCCGTCGTCACCCGCTTGTCCTTGTGCAGAGCACCAGGGAACTCCCCATCGCTTGTTTTCGGACGTCGGACCTTCATCTTCATGTACGCCTGACGCAAGCCTCCTTTCGATCACCTCGAGAACCCACCATGTGAACGAGAGCACCGGAGCGACCGACTTCGTGAGGCCAGAGGATGCTTCGATGCCGCCTCGCAACACAGAAGAGTCTGTTGAAGAACCGAATGCGACGGGGACCAGCACGACCCAACAAACTCGCAGCGGCCTTCCCAAAGTGATGTTGAGCGCCGTATCCATCTGCCGAATATGCAACGAGGGTGATGAGCAAGAACCACTAGTGTCGTTGTGCAGGTGTTCGGGTAGCCTAGCCCTTGTGCACGTGTCCTGTCTGGAACTTCAGCTCAACCTCCGCAACGCTGACGACTGCGAGTTCTGCCACCACCGCTTCCCGACCACGGCCGCTCACAACAGCTTAGCTCTCGGCTTATACCACTGGTTCCTCCAGTGCGAGAGGCAGATGAAGTGGGATATGTTTCAAGACCTGCTGCTCAACCCGCTGTTGTTCGCGCTCCTCTGCTACTTGTTCTTGTGGGCGATGTCTCTAAAAGCGTTCGAGGGCCTCACCTTGCTTTTCGGGTTCTTCGCGACTTTTTTTATATCACACGGGGTGACCTTCACGATGCTGTTTTTAAGAATAGCCTGCAACTGCTACTCGTTGTTCAGGTCCTGGCAGATCGAAAATCCGATGCGTAGGCTCCTGGTGATGCCTCCCACCAGCTCAGCTAGAGCTGGCCGCAACAGGGCACCCAGTCAGGCAACGAGGTCCGTGAAGCCGGCCGGTACCATCGCTGGATGTACCAAAGGCGAGAAACAACGCGAATCGCTGCAGCGTGAAGACTTAATCCAGAGCGACAACAGGAAAGCATGACGAAACAAGTTTTTGGTCCAGTGGTTATATTTTTCCCTCGTAGTGCATGCATGCGATGGCATGAAGCCCATCGGCAAATAAAATGTATGCAGCCATTTATCTGCGTGCTTTTGTGTTTGGGTGACAGCTGAAAAGCTAAGCCTCACAACTGATAAGATTCAGACTTTATTTCAGATTAGGTTTTCACCGCTTTCTCCTTCAGCAGACGTCAGTATCATTCTTGTTTCTTGCATATTGGGCAGCGTGTAATCGGTTGTAACGGTGAAAAAAATTCGACAGTGGCTTAGCTCAGCTATGCCAGGTTATACGTAGCGAGAGTCCGCTTCAAACGCGCATGCGACACTGGAACCTTCAGTCAATCTTGTCACGTGGTCAGTCACGCGCCTAGCCTTCAAGTCCTCCTCTTTGGTCGTATTCAGTAGACCGTTTTAATTGACCGGAGCGACGGCCCCGCTCCGCTCACGGTGGCACGGTAGCGGAGCGCTGACACCGAAATGTTTTAGTTGCGCCTGAAACGAATTTCCATTAGCGGATGGATGGATGGATGGATGGATGGATACGGCTGAACCCTTTACATCGGGCGGTGGCTCAAGCCACCTAGCCATGTCTTGTGAAATTTTACTCCTGTCTTGCTTTTAGCCACCAATCAGATAACCTTCGCTTGGTTACTTCTAACCTCTTAAAATCCACTTTCCCTTCACTATCCCTAAACCCCAATGCCTTGGGTAAGTCAGCCCCGCTGCCTTCCACTGTAGGGTTAAGCCCTTTACAGAAAAGTATCAAGTGTTCAGCCGTTTCCTCCTCCTCTCCGCACGCAATGCACAAAGTGTCTATCTCCTGGTACCTGACTCTATACTTCTTAGTCCGCAAAACTCCAGTCCTGGCCTCAAACAACAAAGAACTTCCCCTACAATTATCATAGATATTTTCTTTGACAATTTCCTGTTTAAAGGTCCGGTATGTTTCTAGTGCCGATTTCGTCAGCATCCCTGTTTTCCACAAAGCTCTCTCTGTTCCTTTAACCTTTTTCTTAACCGATAATTGCTGATTTGCCCCCTTACTGCTGTCCAGATATTTGCTTGTCAATTTTCTAGTTCGCTTTCTCCATTTCGTGTCAACATTCTTTATATACAGGTATCTGAAAACTTTCCTAGCCCACCGCTTTTCCTCCATCCTTCTCAATCGTTCCTCAAATGCTATCTTACTGCTAGCCTCTCTGCTCTCGAAAGACGCCCATCCCATATCACCCTGTACCCCCTGATTTGGTGTATTGCCATGTGCTCCCAAAGCTAACCTCCCTACTCCCCGTTGCCTAATTTCCAGCCTTGCTTGAACATCTGGCCTCATACACAGGACCGCATTCCCGAAGGTCAGGCTAGGGACCATCACCCCTTTCCAGATCCCTCTTACCACCTCATACCTATTGTAATTCCACAGTGCCCTATTTTTCATGACAGCGGAGGAAACTCTCGTAGCGCCCTCTGCGCAACTAAACTGGAAACACGTACTACTTTTGATAAACTATACAGGGCCATTATTTCTTTTTATACTGTAAAACATACTCTTTATTGTACCATTTTATTACAATAATTTAGGCAGCACAAATGTTTTAACATATGTTGATGTACTTCGACAGGTCGGGTCTTCTCGATATCCAAAACAAGCCAACAGCAGCTCTAGCCAAGGTTGTACTATAGTTTTTCCCGACGTTGATGTTGTTATCACGAGCCGCTGTACCTCTTCCACATCTACAAAGATGATGCCAAAGCCGAATTAGCAGCGCTGGCGGAAAATGGCGACAACGAACTCTGCGTGCTTGCCTCGCGGGGGGCAGCCATCTTGGTCCGCTGCCCGGAGCCGTCTCGCTAGGCTCGCTCCGCTAGGGTCGTCAGCGAGCGGATCGGGAGGTGTGCTAATGTAGTCCGCTCAGGGCCAAGCGGGCTGCGCATGCGCAGCTGTGTTCCCGCTGGGCTGCCTGAGCGGAGCGGGACGCCGCTCCGGTCAGCTAAAACTCTATTATCGCCTCGCTCCCGGCTTCCAGTACGGCCAGAACACGACGCTGTTTCAGCTCCGCGCCCAGGCGTCAGCGCTTGGCGATGCGCTCATCTCTCTGCTCCGGAGTCTCCGCATTTCTCTTGGCCTCGCGCTGCTCGTTATTCCTTGCCTGGATGGCTAATTGCCAGGCTACAAGCTCGCGATCCCACGACTCGAGTTTATCCCGTCGTCTACGCTGCGCAGCGTCGGCCTCGCTCTTCTTGACCGCCATGGCAGTGTGGTTTCTACCGCCACATCACCAATGCCTCCCATTATACATACTATACCGCGTCCCCTCCTCCCCTTGCCGCGCATGCGCAGTAGAGCGCAGCGCCACGGCGCGCCAGCTGCGTGCTGTGACGACACTCAGCTCCTCGCGCATGCGCAGTCTTCTTGGCCGGAGCCGAGCGGCGTTTCCTCCGCGGTCGGCGCGCCGCGCTGGCAACTGTGAAACTCTGACGTCACTCGGCTCTCTTCGCTCGGAGGCGAGCGGCGTCTGCTCCGCGGTCGGCGCGCGGCACACCAGCTACGCGGCTCTGACGTCACTCGGCTCCTCACGGATGCGCAGAACTGCCGACCGACAGCCACAGCGATACGACGAGACTGCGGGTAATGTAGCTCTCGCTAAAAAAAGATGGCTTTTTCAACACATTAAACCAAGCAGATGTTCGAAAGCGCGAGTTTAGACTGTATGGCTCATGATTATGCTTTACTAGGTCGTCAGCACAGGATGGATGGATGGATGGATGGATGGATGGATGGATGGATGGATGGATGGATGGATGGATGGATGGATGGATGGATGGATGGGTGGATGGATGGATGGACGGACGGACGGATGGACGGACGGACGGATGGACGGACGGACGGACGGACGGATGGATGGATGGATGGATGGATGGATGGATGGATGGATGGATGGATGGATGGATGGATGGATGGATGGAAAGGATGAACCGTTTAGATCGGGCGGTGTTTCAAGCCACCTAGCCATGACTTGCGCAATTTTACTCTAGTCTTGATGTTAGCCACCAATCAGGTAATCTTCGCTTGGTTACTTCTAACTGCTTAAAATCTACTGTCCCTTCGCTGTTCTTTAACCCCGTGCCTTGGATAAATCAGCCCCGCTGCTTTACACTGTAGGGTGAAGCCCTTTACAGAAGGGAGCGGCAGTGCCATCTATCGACATCGGCGCTAACGGCTTCAGCGCGCAGCCTTCCCTCAAACCACTACCTCTAATCTAGTACACTGTAGTTTCCACCTCCACATCACCACCACTGCCCATTATATATAATCATGGAGGAAGGAAAAAAAGGGGAGAGGCGGTTGCATCACATTTCTTGAAGCCGGCTCCCCCCTGCGTTCCCCCTACTTGGCCGCCGTCTCAAAGCACTTGCGCATGAGCAACAGGCATTGCAGCAGACGACGCCGCTGCGCCAAGCGTTGCTATTGGCTGCGCCGGTGGCCAAATACTCTCAGTAGTCCTTGCGAAAGCGCGTGACTTCCGGCACACTTTCTGGCATTCAGCTCGGATGGCGAGGACCTCTCCTGAGTTTTCCTTCCTCCATGTGTAACTGTACCACGACTCCTTCTCCCCTTTCCGCGCATGCGCAGTAGAGCCAGAGGGTGTTGTTAGAGCGCAGCGGCACGGCGCGCCAACTGCGTGGTCTGACGTCACTCGGTTCCTCGCCCATGCGCAGTCTCCTTGGCCGGAGCCGAGCGGCGTCTGCTCCGCTGTTGGCGCGCCGCGCCGGCAGCTGTGCAGCTCTGACGTCACTCGGCTCTCCTCGGTCGGAGGCGCGTGGCGCACCAGCTGCGCGGCTCTGACGTCACTCGGCTTCTCGCTCATGCGCAGAACTGGCGACCGACAGCCGCAGTGAAACGGCGAGACTGCGGGTAATGTAGCTCTCGCTATAAAAAGATGGCATTTTCAACACGTCTAAACCGAGCAGATGTTCGAAAGCATGTTTAGCCTGGATGGCTCATGATTATGCTTTTCTGGGTCGTCAGCGCGTCTGGTCACGATATTATCTCGATAGTAGTATTAGTTGAGGAAGCCAACGGCGTGAAATGCAGAGCGCGAGAGTGTGTTGCAGTTAAACACGAGGCGTGATTGGCTGCGGTGGCTCTCATAAACAGCTAGCACTGATGCAGATTGACCTGGCAAAAGCGTTCGATCGAGTGTGCCATTCATTGCATTTTTTATTTTAAATCACGTCAATATTGGTTCAATTCTTTCTTCTGGGATACGCCTTTGTTTCAGGACTTGTTCCACGCGCTTGGTTTTAAATGCGTGTCTCTCACAACCAGTATGTATTCAGCCCTCTGTGAAACAAGGCTGCGCACTGTCCCCGCTCCTGTTCGCACAATAATTGGAGCCTATTTGCATAAGCCTTATAAACAGTAGAGCCATCAGTGGTTTCATTAGTATGGATAAAAAACTGAATGTATTAGCTTATGCAGATCACCTGGTGTTTTTCTGCGCTGATAATCCAAGCATCGATGAGTTTATTCTTTTCACGGAGGACTTTGGTTCAGTGTCGGGAGCTCAGATTAATCGCTATAAAAGTTGTGGTCTCTGGTTTGGACTCTTGTGATCGACACCTTCTGAATACGCTGGTAGGCAATAGACAAGTAGGCCACCCAAGTACATTGGCGCCGCTTTCAGTGCCTATAAGCATACTGCACTTTCCTGGAAAGACCTTGTGCCAAGTCTTTAGCGCTATGCTCAGGCTTTTGTCCCCAATGGTCTCTCAATTTTTGACAGGGTGACCTCTTGTAGTCTGTTCCTCTTCACTAAAATTTATTATGTACTCCAAATTATTCATTGCACAAGACTCAATATCTAGCGTTTTCACAGAGTTCTCGCCGCTTTTGTGTAGGATGCGTCTTTTGAGTATATGCGGTGTGATAACATTTTCCGGCCTGTAAGCGCCGGCGGTCTTTGTTTAGTCCACCCGTATATATGCCCGGCAGATAGTTTCTCGTTTCATGTTTGTCTGTGACACCACACACCCAATAGGGGTTTATTTTAGCCAGTCAATTGAGTTCATGTTTTACCGAACCTCACTGTGCCTTATGTTTCTGGCCACCCGTCTTTGTGAGGCTTCTTGCATGAGCTGTATTTGGCTGTTCGTTTCCTGCTTCCCTCCGCCCATGTACCGCGCTGTGTATTTTTATTTATTTGGGCATGAAATACACAAAATAGTGCGTAAAATGTCCCTCTAGCCATGTACTAAGACACTTATATATAAGCAACATAGCGAGACATTGCCTGTTAAAACATGGTTAGAAAAAAAATGTCATTTTTGTTTCCACGGTAAATTGCGGTCTCTGTGATGCTCCAGAAACGATGAAGCATTGTTTCATCGGCTGTAAAGATGCAATACACTTTTGGGATGTCCTGCAACGGACACTGAAAAGAAATATATATAATTTGACACAGCGCTCTTTGCAGCATCTCACTGCACTGCCATTTGTTGGTGGACCTTAAGACATTTTCTTTCTGATAGGACTGCACAGTCCGTAGGAAACGCGCGTGATGGACCGACATTGTAAATCTATAGTTTCAGCAGAATGATTGTTCATTTAAAGCAACTGTGTGCCCAGACTGAATTTTAGCCAGAGTGACAACCACTGCGAGTGCTGTGCTCTTTATTGCCCTTTTTCCAATGCATCATAGCTTAGGCGTGTCGTATTACGATGTAATAGTGACGTGTCCTATGTCGCGTCTTTTGTCTAGCTTTTTCGTTTAGGTGTGCCGTATTATGAATCTTGTTAATTTGAGATTGTTTTCTTCATGGCTCGTACATAGTTCATGTACACAGAGCATTGCTTCAATGCACTCAATATCATGTTTTAAAAAAATAGCGGCGTTAGCATAGTGCTTCGTGAGGCCAGCAGTGCAGATCTGTTCACGCCGCCGCAGGTTCGAAACCCATCTGCGGAAATATTTATGTATTTATTTTCCTTATTTCGGCTCACAAGGTCAATTCAAGGTCAGGCTTCAGCGGTGGAACGGCTTTTTAAGCTTGTGTCGTGAAGTATACCTTTCGTTCTAAATCATAAATTTCCTTTCGCTATTGAAAACCAAATCTTAGGAAGCCTGCTGCATACGACTTTATTTTTTTTTTAGACCTGTTGTTTATGTTTCGCTCACAATTCGGTGTACAGGTTATGGTGACGTCACAAGGAGGCGTGACCTAGCCGCCCAGGCTCCTGCTCCGAGACTTCTAACAACGGGCCCCAACACCGATGCCGCCGATGCAGGGCTGTTTTTTTTTTCGACATTAAGGTATCAACGCTCTGGTGTCAAAAAATATCAAATAGGGACCGGGGTACGGGCCCTCCGTTGACTTTGCGTACTGCGCCCAGGAAGGGGCTTTTAACTGAGTAGAGCTACACGGTCCACAGTCTCATTTGGCAAATAATCAGTAGTCAAACACAGAACGTGACGACTTCGGGCAATTTAAGCGTCACAACAGTATTGATCCCCGCCCGTATCCCTTGGTTACCTGGAAAAAAAAATATTAGGCAAACGCAAAGGAAGGTGAAAACTTCAGTGCTGCGTATACTTAATTCTGGCCTTTATTACAGTCAGCGTCTGTATGACGCGGGCACACGACTCCGGTCGTGTGACGAGACAAGCCAGAACTTCTGAGTAGAAGCAATTGCAGGTGCTTTTGCCACGCTACGCCATGTTCGCACTAAGAGTGCACGACCCTTTACATTGAGTTTAATGGTATGCGCATCGCTGGTGCTATTTACTCGCGTGAAACTGCTTTTTGAAATGCTCGCAATTGATAACTGTGCATGTAATTTGTGCCTGAAGAGTTGTCTTTTGATTAGATGTTCATGCATTCGCTGCATATGCGCTGCGATTTTAAACATCGAGATAACTTGTTTCATGCCAACTGCGGGCAAAATTTACCAGCAGAATTTCATGTAACTCGGTCGACGGTGGGCATAACCTTAATCAGCCGGAAAATGTTCTCGATCGCATCTACGGTCTAGTACCTGATCTTGATCATTTCCGTCGCTTGCTGCGCGATAAAGTAGCGATACTAGACGAACACATTTCGTCGTAAATGAAGCGATATGTGAGGGGGTGATATGCGACAATGCATTGCCATTGGTTGTGCGACCACCTGGAAGCAAGTAAAAACCGTTGTGTGCCCAAGTTTTTTCTTCATTCCGAAGTGCTCGTCGCGCAGCCACACTCCTGTCTCATTCGTGAGAGGAAGCACAGCGTCAGGAAATTATGTCTAACGGTCACTCCGGGACACTCACGCAGGATGCGCCGCAGGACACGTCTATGCCTCCACAGAACCCCCAGCCGAATGACCACAGCTTGCATCTAAGTGGGATTCACGAGCAGCAGGCAACACCAAGTTGCTCTCTACGACGAAGGAGCGTCGCCAATGCCAGCGCCCAGATTCCAGTGGTCGCCCAGGAGCAGAGCTGCACATTTTCTCCGTCGTCACCCGCTTGCCCTTGTGCAGAGCACCAGGGAACTCCCCATCGATTGTTATCGGACGTCGGACCTTCCCCTTCATGTACGCCTGACGCCGGCCTCCTTTCGATCCCCCCGAGAACCCACCATGCGAACGAGAACACCAAGGAGACAGACGTCGCGCAACGCACGGACACTTTGCTCCCACCTTCCAATCCAGAAGAGTCTACCGAAGAACCCAATCCTACGTGGACCAGCACAGCACCACAATCTCCCAGCGGCCTGCCCACGGTGATGTTGAGCGCCGTATCAATCTGCCGAATCTGCACCGAGGGTGACGAGCAAGAACCGCTAGTGTCGTTGTGCAGGTGTTCGGGTAGCCTAGCCCTTGTGCACGTGTCCTGTCTGGAACTTCAGCTCAACCTCCGCAACGCTGACGACTGCGAGTTCTGCCACCACCACTTCCCGACCACAGCCACTCACAACGTCTTAGTACTCGGCTTATACCGCTGGTTCCTGCAGTCCGAGAGGCAGATGAAATGGGATATGTTTCAAGACCTGCTGCTCTTCCCGCTGTTGGCCGTGCTACTCTGCTACATGTTCGTGTGGGCCGCCTCACTGCAAGCTTTCGAGAGTCACATCTTATACATCGGCTTCTTCGCTACTTTTTTCATAGCACACTTCGTGGTCTTCACGACGGTGTTTTTTAGAATAGCCCGCAACTACTACTCGCTGTTCAGGTCCTGGCAGATCGAGAATCCGGTGCGTAGGCTCCTGGAGATGCCTCCCACCAGCGCGGCTGGAGCTAGACGCAATAGCGCTGCCAAGCAAGCGAGCAGCTTGCTATAAGAGACGCCCTCGCTAGAAGTGCCAACATCGAGGAACAACGCGAATCGCTGCAGCATGAAGACGTAACCCGCAGCGGCAGCCGAACACCGTAAAGAAATAACTTTTTGGTCCACTGGACATGTTATCACCCCCTAGTGGATGCAGGCCATTGCACGAAGCCTCTCGGCGAATAAAATGTACAGCCATACTTGCGTGTTGTATTTTGGCGGCAGCTGAAAAGCTCAGAAACACAGCTGCAAATATGATTCATTCCTCGTATTAGATTAGGTTTTTACCTCCTTCTTCAAAGCAGACGGAAGTAGTCAGTAACATTTTTGTTTATTCTTGCATACTTTGCAGCGTGCAATAGTTGTGTTTTAACGTAGTTAAACGTACTAGATGTGGGAAAGCGTGTGTTCAGTCTGGATCGCTCATGGTTTTGCTTTGGTGGGTCGTCGGCACGTCTGGAGACGATATTAGTTCGACGGTAGTATTTGTTGATCACGACGACGATGTGCAATGCACAGCGGGAGAGTGTGTTTCAGTTCCACACGACGCATGAGCGGCTGCGGCGACACCCAAGAACAAATAGCACTGCCGCAGATTGACCTGGCAAAGGCTTTCGATCGAGTGTGCCATACATCTTTTTTTTTCCTTTTAAAGCGCGTCAATATTGGTTCAATTCTTTCTTCTGAGATACGCCTGTGACAGAAACTGTTCCACGCGCTTGATTGTAAACGGCTGTCTTCCACAACCAGTCAACATTCAGACCTCTGTGAAGCAATTTTGCCCGCTGTCCCCGCTCCTATGAGCACTATACTTGGAGCCCCTTTGCATAAGTGCTACAAACAGTAGAGCCGTGAGTGGTTTCCACATTATGGGTAAAGAACGTAAGGTATTAGCTTATGCAGATGACCTGGAGTTTTTCGGCACTGATAAGCCAATTGTTGATTTGTTTATTCGTTTAACGAAGGGCTTTGGTTCTGTGCCGGGAGCTCAGATTAACCGTTATGAACTATGGTATCAAGTTTGGATAGTGCACATTACGGGACATACCATGTGCTAACTCTTAAACGATGTACTCACACTTTTGTCCCCTATGGTCTCATCATATCTGGCAGCGCTACCGCATGTAGTCTGTTCCTCGCCACGAAAATTTATCATTTACTCCAAATTATTCATTCCACAAGAGCCGATGTCCATCGTTTTCACAAGATTTTCGCCACGTTAGTGTCGGATACATCTTTTTAATCAATCTATGAGACGTGATATATTCCGGCCTGTATAAGCGCTGGCAGCCTTGGTTTAGTCTACATTTATGTCCGGCAGATATTCTCACGTTTCATGTTTATCTGGGGCTCATGCTTTACCAAACCTCATAGTGTCTTCTAATGTTTCTGGCCGCCCATGTTTGGGGGGCTTCAAGCATAAGATGCTTTTGCATGTTTGTTTCCTTGCTTGTTCGTTTCTCTCCTGAGTTCCAGTTTTTAATGTCGAGGAAACGCTTTTAAAAGGATTTAATTTGGATGTTCTTCCCTCCACCCGTGTACCACCCTGTATTGTGGTTTACCGGCACATGACGTCCTCTAAATAATGCATAAAATACCCCTCTAGCCATGTGCTAAGTCAATTTTTTATAGTCAGCATAGCCATACATTTCCCGTTAAAATATGTTTAGAAAAAAAAAGCATTTTTGCGTCCACGGTAAACTACCGCCTCTGCGTTGCTCCAGAAACGATTGAGCATTGTTTCATCGATTGTCTTGCAACGGCCATTGAAAACAAGACTTAATATGACACAGCATACTATGCGGTATTTCACTGCACTGCCATTTGTTGGTGAACCTTTGCACATGTTCCTTCTGATGGGATTACACAGCGTCTGGAAATCGCGCATGACGGACGGGCATTTTGAATCTGGTTTTCTACGAAAGGCCACTACAGCAGAATGATCGTTCATCTGAAGCAATTTTGTGTCCATACTGAGTTTAAACCAGAGTGGCAACCACTCCTCGTGCTTTGCTCTTCATTGCATTTTTTCTAGGGCATCGTTGCTTAGGTGCGTCGTATTATGATGTAGTGGTGACGTGCCCTGTGTTGCGTCTTTTCTCGTGTTGGTTATTTATGTGTCGTATTATGCATTGTGGTAATTTTAGATTATTTTCTCATGGTTTGTGCACAGTTCGTGTACATATAGCAGTGCCTCAATGCAATAAATACCATGTTAAAAATAAAGCAGTAATATTATAGTGCTCTTGTCCACAGGCCGGCGATGTTAATCTGTAAATGCTAAGGCTTTCATTTGGGCTAGTTGGTTGTAGCCGTCAAACATATTGACTAGCGCAAATACAGACAGGGACCACAGTAAGAGTAAGAGACAGGACACACGCAGGGACACTTTGGTCCCTGTCTGTGGTTGCGCTAGTCAATAGGTTTCATGTTAATCTATCGCCCCGCCGAGGGTTCAATACCCAGCCGCGGCAAGATTTACTTATTTTATTCACAATGTCACAGGAGGTCAGTTCAAGGTCGGACTCCAGCGGTTAAACGGCTTTTAAAGCTTTGGTCGTGAAGTAGAGCTTTCGCTCTATACTTTAAATTTACTTTCGTTATTGAAAACCAAAACGTTAAGAAGCCTGCCGCATATACGGCTACTTTTTTAGACCTGCTGTTTATGTTTTTCTCGTAGTTTGGTGGACATGTTGTGATGACGCTACAATGAGAGATGACCAAGCTGGCTCAGCTACGGCCGCTCCGGCTCCGAGCCTTCAAACTGTCCCCAACGCTGACGCTGCCGTTGCAGAACAATTTTTTTCTGGCGTTGAAAAATATCAAATAGGGGCGAGGCTATGGGGGCTCCGAATACTTTGCGTACTGGACCCATGAAGAGGCTCTAATGAAGCAGATTTTCATAGTACGCCGACGCGTTTGGAAAATAATCGCTAGGTAAAATAGAGTGAGGCGAGGTGAGGCAATCTGAGAGCCAGAACAATAGATCGAACGCCTCCCGTATCTATTGGCTACCTGGAAAAAAAATTAGGTGACCGCCAATAAATGTGCCACCGTCATTGCTGAGTATACTGAACACTCCCCTTTAATACAGGCAGCTTCTGCTTTACGTGGGCACACGATTGCGGTCGAGTGGCGAGACACGCCAGAACTTCTGCGTAGAAGCAATAGCCGGTGCTTTTGCCACGGTACACCAAGTTCGCACTAACAGAGGACGACCCTGTGCGTTGATTTTGATGGTATGCGAGTAGCATGGTGCTATTCACTAGCCCGGATGTGCTTTTTGAAAAGCACGCGGTTGATAACCGGGCGTGTAGTTCGAGCCTGAAAGTTTTTCATTTTGCTTCGGTGCGCATGCATTTGCTGCTTATGCGCTGTGATCTTAAAAATCGAGCGAACCTTTCAGGACAACTGCGGGAACAATTTATCAGGATAATTTCATGTACCTCGGTCGAAGGCGGGCGTAACCTTAGTCAGCCGGAAAATGTCTTAGAGCGCAGCTGTGGTTTAGTATCTGATTCTGATACTTTCCGTCGCTTGCTGCGCGATAAAGTAGAGATCTATGAGGAACAGATGTCGTGGCAAATAAAGTGATATGTGAGCAGATGATATGTGACGATGCATTGCGATTGGTTGCGCGACCACCTGGAGGCAAGTAAAAACCGCTGTGTGCCCAAGTTTTCTCTTCATTTCGAAGTGCTCGTCGCGAAGCCACCCCCGTCTCTTTCGTGCGAGAAAGCACTGCGTCAGGCAGTCATGTCTAACGGTCACTCCGAGGCCTTCACGCAGGATGCGCCGCAGGACGCATCTATGCCTTCGCAGAACTCCCAGCCGAATGGCCGCAGCTCGAGTCTCAACGGGATGCACGCGAAGGCAACACCAAGTTGCTCGCTACGACGAAGTAGCGTCGTCAATGCAGACACCCAGATTCCAGTGGTCACCCAGGAGCAGAGCTGCAAATTTTCTTCGTCGTCACCCGCTTGTCCTTGTGCAGAGCACCAGGGAACTTCCCGTCGCTTGTTTTCAGACGTTGACGTTGAACCTTCACCTTCATGTATGCCTGACGACTGCCTCCTTTCGATCACCTCGAGAACCCACCATGCGGATGAGAACACCAAGGAGACAGACGTCGCTCAACGCACGGACGCTTCGCTCCCACCTTCCAACCGAAAAGAGTCTGCTGAAGAACCGAATGCGACGTGGACCAGCACGGCACCTCAAACTCGCAACGGCCTCCCCAAAGTGATGTTGAACGCCGTGCCCATCTGCCGAATATGCAACGAGGGTGAAGAGCAAGAACCGCTAGTGTCGTTGTGCAGGTGTTCGGGTAGCCTAGCCCTTGTGCACGTGTCCTGTCTGGAACTTCAGCTCAACCTCCGCAACGCTGACGACTGCGAGTTATGCCTCCGCCGTTTCCCGACCACAACCGCTAACAACGGCTCAGTACTCAGCTTATACCACTGATTCCTGCAGTGCGAGAGGCAGATGAAATGGGCTATGTTTCAAAACCTGCTTCTCTTCCCGCTGTTGTTCGCGCTCCTCTGCTACTTGTTCTTGTGGGCGATGTCTCTAAAAGCGTTCGAGGGCCTCACCTTGCTTTTCGGATTCTTCGCGACTTTTTTTATATCACACGGGGTGACCTTCACAATGCTGTTTTTAAGAATAGCCTGCAACTGCTACTCGTTGTTCAGGTCCTGGCAGATCGAAAATCCGATGCGTAGGCTCCTGGTGATGCCTCCCACCAGCGCAGCTAGAGCTGGCCGCAACAGGGCACCCAGTCAGGCAACGAGGTCCGTGAAGCCGGCCGGTACCATCGCTGGATGTACCAAAGGCGAGAAACAACGCGAATTGCTGCAGCGTGAAGACGTAATCCAGAGCGACAACAGGAAAGCATGACGAAACAAGTTTTTGGTCCAGTGGTTATATTTTTCCCTCGTAGTGCATGCATGCGATGGCATGAAGCCCATCGGCAAATAAAATGTATGCAGCCATATATCTGCGTGCTTTTGTGTTTGGGTGCCAGCTGAAAAGCTAAGCCTCACAACTGATAAGATTCAGACTTTATTTCAGATTAGGTTTTCACCGCTTTCTCCTTCAGCAGTCGTCAGTATCATTCTTGTTTCTTGCATATTGGGCAGCGTGTAATCGGTTGTAACGGTGTCAAGGAGAACGGTGAAAAAAATTCGGAAGTGGCTTAGCTCAGCTATGCCAGGTTATACGTAGCGAGAGTCCGCTTCAAACGCGCGTGTGACACTGGAACTTTCAGTCAATCTTGTCACGTGGTCAGTCACGCGCCTAGCCTTCAAGTCCTTCTCTTTGGTCGTATTCAGTAGACAGTTTTAGTGGACCGGAGCGATGGTCCCGCTCCGCTCATGGTGGCACGGTAAGCGGTAGCGGAGCGCTGACACCGAAATCTTTTTTAGTGTCGCCTGAGGCGAATTTCCCTTAGCGGATGGATGGATGGACGGACGGATGGATGGATGGATGGATGGATGGACGGATGGATACAGATGAACCCTTTATATCGGGCGGTGGCTCAAGCCACCTAGCCATGACTTATGAAATTTTACTCTTCTCTTGATTTTGAGCGGAGGAGACTCTCGTAGCGTCCTCTGCGCCACTAAACTGGAAACACTACTTTTGATAAACCATATAGGGTCATTATTTCTTTTTTATACTCTAAACATACTCTTTATTGTACCATTTTATATGCAGTTGACAATAATTTAGGCAGCAGAAATGTTTTAACATATATTGATGCATTTGGACAAGTCGGGTCTTCTCGATATCCAAAGCAAGCCAACAGCAGCTCGAGCCAAGGTTGTACTATAGTTTTTCCCGACGTTGATGTTGTTATCACGAGCCACTGTACATCTTCCACATCTACAAAGACGATGCCAAAGCCGAATTAGCACCGCTGGCGGAAAATGGCGACAACGAACTCTGCGTGCTTGCCTCGCGGGGGCAGCCATCTTGGTCCGCTGCCCGGAGCCGTCTCGCTAGGCTCGCTCCGCTAGGGTCGTCAGCGAGCGGAAAGGGAGGTGATCTCCGGTAACCCGCTCAGGGCCAAGCGGGCTGCGCATGCGCAGTTGTGTTCCCGCTGGGCTGCCTGAGCGGAGCGGGACGCCGCTCTGGTCAGCTAAAACTCTATTATCGCCTCGCTCCGGGCTTCCAGTACGGCCAGAACACGACGCTGTTTCCGCTCCGCGTCCAGGCGTCTGCGCTTGGCGATGCGCTCATCTCTCTGCTCCGGAGTCTCCGCATTTCTCTTGGCCTCGCGCTGCTCGTTATTCCTTGCCTGGATGGCTAATTGCCAGGCTACAAGCTCGCGATCCCACGACTCGAGTTTATCCCGTCGTCTACGCTGCGCAGCGTCGGCCTCGCTCTTCTTGACCGCCATGGCAGTGTGGTTTCTACCGCCACATCACCACTGCCTCCCATTATACATACTATACCGCGTCCCCTCCTCCCCTTGCCGCGCATGCGCAGTAGAGCGCAACGGCACGGCGCGCCAGCTGCGTGCTATGACGACACTCAGCTCCTCGCGCATGCGCAGTCTTCTTGGATCGCAGGCGAGCGGCGTTTGCTCCGCGGTCGGCGCGCCGCGCTGGCAGCTGTGCAACTCTGACGTCACTAGGCTCTCCTCGCTCGAAGGCGAGCGGCGTCTGCTCCGCGGTCGGCGCGCGACGCACCAGCTGCGCGGCTCTGACGTCACTCGGCTCCTCACGGATGCGCAGAACTGGCGACCGACAGCCGCAGCGATACGGCGAGACTGCGGGTAATGTAGCTCTCACTAGAACAAGAGGGCATTTTCAAAACATTTAAACCGAGCAGATGTGCGAAAGCATGTGTTTAGCCTGTATGGTTCATGATTCTGCTTTACTCGGTCGTCAACACGGGATGGATGGATGGATGGATGGATGGATGGATGGATGGATGGATGGATGGATGGATGGATGGATGGATGGATGGATGGATGGATGGATGGATGGATGGATGGATGGATGGATGGATGGGTGGGTGGGTGGGTGGGTGGATGGATGGATGGATGGATGGATGGATGGATGGATGGATGGATGGATGGATGGATGGATGGATGGATGGATGGATGGATGGATGGATGGATGGATGGATGGATGGATGGATGGATGGAAAGGATGAACCGTTTAAATCGGGCGGTATTTCAAGCCACCTAGCCATGACTTGTGCAATTTTACTCTTGTCTTGATGTTAGCCACCAATCAGGTAACCTTCGCTTGGTTACTTCTAACTGCTTAAAATCTACTGTCCCTTCGCTGTTCTTAAACCCCATGCCTTGGATAAATCAGCCCCGCTGCTTTACACTGTAGGGTGAAGCCCTTTACAGATGGGAGCGGCAGTGCCATCAATCGACATCGGCGCTAACGGCTTCAGCGCGCAGCCTTCCCTCAAACCACTACCTCTAATCTAGTACACTGCAGTTTCCACCTCCACATCGCCACCACTGCCCATTATATATACTCATGGAGGAAGGAAAAAAGGGGAGAGGCGGTTACATCACATTTCTTGAAGCCGGCTCCCCCCTGCGTCCCCCTACTTGGCCGAAGTCTCAAAGCACTTGCGGATGAGCAACAAGCATTGCAGCAGACGACGCCGCTGCGCCAAGCGTTGCTATTGGCGGCGCCGGCGGCCAAATACTCTCAGTAGTCCTTGCGAAAGCGCGTGACTTCCGGCACGCTTTCTGGCATGCAACTCGGATGGCGAGGACCTCTCCTGAGTTTTCCTTCCTCCATGTGTAACTGTGCCATGACTCCTCCTCCCCTTTCCGCGCATGCGCAGTAGAGCCAGAGGGTGTTACTAGAGCGTAGTGGCACGGCGCGCCAACTGCGTGGTCTGACGTCACTCGGCTCCTCGCGCATGCGCAGTCTCCTTGGCTGGAGGCGAGCGGCGTCTGCTCCGCTGTTGGCGCGCCACGCCGGCAGCTGTGCAACTCTGACATCACTCGGCTCTCCTAGGTCGGAGGCGCGTAGCGCACCAGCTGCGAGGCTCTGACGTCACTCGGCTTCTCGCTCATGCGCAGAACTGGCGACCGACAGCCGCAGTGAAACGGCGAGACTGCGGGTAATGTAGCTCTCGCTATAAAAAGATGGCATTTTCAACACGTTTAAACCGAGCAGATGTTCGAAAGCATGTTCAGCCTGGATGGCTCATGATTATGCTTTTCTGGGTCGTCAGCATGTCTGGTCACGATATTATTTCGATAGTAGTATTAGTTGAGGAAGCCAACGGCGTGAAATGCAGAGCGCGAGAGTGTGTTGCAGTTAAACACGAGGCGTGATTGGCTGCGGTGGCTCTCATAAACAGCTAGCACTGGTGCAGATTGACCTGACAAAAGCGTTCGATCGAGTGTGCCATTCATTTCATTTTTTATTTTAAATCACGTCAATATTGGTTCAATTCTTTCTTCTGGGATACGCCTTTGTTTCAGGACTTGCTCCACGCACTTGGTTTTAAATGCATGTGTCTCACAACCAGTATGTATTCAGCCCTCTGTGAAACAAGGCTGCGCACTGTCCCCGCTCGTGTTCGCACAATAATTGGAGCCTATTTGCATAAGCCTTATAAACAGTAGAGCTATCAGTGGTTTCATTAGTATGGATAAAAAAACTGAATGCATTAGCTTATGCAGATCACCCGGTGTTTTTCTGCGCTGATAATCCAAGATCGATGAGTTTATTCTTTTCACGGAGGACTTTGGTTTAGCGTCGGGAGCTCAGATTAATCGCTATAAAAGTTGTGGTCTCTGGTTTGGACTCTTGTGATCGACACCTTCTGAATACGCTGGTAGGCAATAGACAAGTAGGCCACCCAAGTACATTGGCGCGGCTTTCAGTGCCTATAAGCATACTGCACTTTCCTGGAAAGACCTTGTGCCAAACCGCAGCGGTGGCCAAGTGGTTGAGCATCCGCCTCGTGTGCGGGAGGTGCGGGGTTCGATCCCCAGTGCCGCCGGGTACCCACCGGTGATACAATGGGTACAAGCTTTCCCCTGGTCTGGTGCTCGGCTTATTTAGGGTGAAATGCTTGGGAAATGGGTCTCTGACCCCACCTTGAGAAAAAGAAAAATACCTTGTGACATGGCGCTCTTTGGCCATAGCTGCCCTTGCGCCATAAAAATTCATCATCACCTTGCGCCAAGTCTTTAGCGCTATGCTCAGGCTTTTGTCCCCAATGGTCTCTCAATTTTTGACAGGGTGACCTCTTGTAGTCTGTTCCTCTCTACTAAAATTTATTATGTGCTCAAAATTAACCTTTCCACAAGACTCAATATCTAGCGTTTTCACAGAGTTCTCGCCACTTTTGTGTGGGATACGTCTTATGAGTATATGGGGTGCGATAACATTTTCCGGCCTATAAGCGCCGGCGGCCTTTGTTTAGTCCACCCGTATATATGTCCGGCAGATAGTTTCGCGTTTCATGTTTGTCTGTGACACCGCACACCAAATAGTGGTTTACTTTTTCAAGTCAATTGAGTTCATGTTTTACCGAACCTCACGGTGTCTCATGTTTCTGGCCACCCGTCTTTGTGGGGCTTCTTGCATGAGCTGTATTTGGTTGTTCGTTTCCTGCTTCCCTCCGCCCATGTACCACGCTGTGTATTTTTATTTATTTGGGCATGAAATACACAAAAGAGTGCATAAAATGTCCCTCTAGCCATGTACTAAGACACTAATCAATAAGCAACATAGCGAGGCATTGCCTGTTAAAACAGGGTTAGAAAAAAATGTCATTTTTGTGTCTACGGTAAATTGCGGTCTCTGTGATGCTCGAGAAACAATGGAGCATTGTTTCATCGACTGAAAAGATGCAATACACTTTCGGGATCTCCTGCAATGGACACTGATAAAAAGATATAATTTGACACCGCGCTCTTTGCAGCATCTCACTGCACTGCCACTTGTTGGTGAACCTTAAGACATTTTCTTTCTGATAGGACTACACAGTCTGTAGAAAACGCGCGTGATGGACCGACATTGTAAATCTATAGATAGATAAAGAGGAGGAGGGAAAGGCAGGGATGTTAACCAGAAAGGAGTTCCGGTTGGCTACCCTGCACTGGGGAAGAGGGATTAGGGGACTACAAGGAGGAAAAGAGAAGGGGAAAAAGGCATAACACACACACACACACAACGCTGTCACAATTTGTCACTCACTCCAGTCGCTCTCAAGAAGGCAAAGAGTGCCTTGTATGCCTTGAGGGCAGTCGACTGATGTGGCCACGGACCTAGGATCTTTTGCTCTGTTAATGGGCGAGGATCGAGGCGGTCCAGGGCACAACATAGTGTATGTCTTGCACTCGCAAATGCAGGGCACTCACAGAGATGAGCGATGGTCTCCTCGCAACCACAGCTCTCACAGGCAGGGCTGCCGGCCATCCCCGTCCGGAAGGCATAGTAATTGGTAAATTCAACAACGATCCATAAACGGCATAACAGTGTTGCGTCGCGACGTTCTAAGTTACGTGGAAGACAAAGGCGCAGTTCAGGGTCCAGTGCCTTGAGGCGGAGGTTACAAAACTCTCCCGTGTTCCATGCTGAAAGTGTGAGCTAAAGCGCCAAAGGGCGAAGCCCACACGCAGCGTCAGAGGGCCTATCTATAGTTTCTTTATCTATAGTTCCAGCAGAATGATTGCTCATCTAAAGCAACTGTGTGCCCAGACTGAATTTGAGCCAGAGTGACAACCACTGCGAGTGCTGTGCTCTTTATTGCCCTTTTTCCAGTGCATCGTAGCTTAGGCGTGTCGTATTAGGGTGTAATAGTGACGTGCCCTATGTCGCGTTTTTTGTCTAGCTTTTTCGTTGAGGTGTGCCGTATTAGGAATCTTGTTAATTTGATATTGTTTTCTTCATGGCTCCTACATAGTTCATGTACAGTACTCACGGATGGAAATAGGACATTCGGAGCGCGTGGCCGTCGCTTCATGGAGCGCCGCCCGTAGACGCTCATGGAACCAAGGTGGTGCATTGTGGTATGGCGTGAGAGGGAGAACATCTACACAGCAGAATTGTTCCTTCCAGTAGCCAATCAGCCGGCCTGTGGTTTACCACATGCCTGCGTGGCACTGCAATGCTAGCGCTCCGAATGTCCTATTTCAATCCGTGAGTACTGTACATAGAGCATTGCTTCAATGCAGTCAATATCATGTTTTAAAAAAATAGCGGCGTTAGCATAGTGCTCTCGTGAGGCCAGCGATGCTGATCTGCTCACGCCGCCGCAGGTTCGAAACTCAGTCGCGGCAATATTTATGTAGTTATTTTCTTTATTTAGGCTCAAAATGTCAATTCAAGGTCAGGCTTCAGCGGTGAAACGGCTTCTTAAACTTGGGTCGTGAAGTATATCTTTCATTCTAAATCATAAATTTCATTTCGCTATTGAAAACTAAATCTTAAGAAGCCTGCTGCATACGACTTTATTTTTTTAGACCTGCTGTTTATGTTTTGCTCACGATTCGGTGTACAGGTTAGGGTGACGTCACAAAAAGGCGTGACCTAGCCGCCCAGGCTCCGGCTCCGAGGCTTCAAACAACGGGCCCCAACAGCGACGCCGCCGATGCAGGGATGTTTTTTCGACATTAAGATACCAACGCACTGGTGTTAAAAAATATCAAATAGGGACCGGGGTACGGGGCCTCCGTTGACTTTGCGTACTGCGCCCAGGAAGGGGCTTTTAACTAAGTAGAGCTACACGGTTGACAGCCGCATTTGGCAAATAATCAGTAGTCAAATGCAGAACGTGACCACGTCGGGCAATTTAAGCGCCAGAACACTATTGATGCCCGCCCGTATCCCTTGGTTACCTGGAGAAAAAAATATTAGGTGAACGCAAAGGAAGGTGAAAACTTCAGTGCTGCGTGTACTTAATGCTGGCCTTTATTACAGTCAGCGTCTGTATGACGCGGGCACACGACTCCGGTCGTGTGACGAGACAAGCCAGAACTTCTGAATAGAAGCAATGGCAGGTGCTTTTGCCACGCTACGCCATGTTCGCACTAAGAGTGCACGACCCTTTACATTGAGTTTAATGGTATGCGCATCGCTGGTGCTATTTACTCGCGTGAAACTGCTTTTTGAAATGCTCGCAATTGATAACTGTGCGTGTAATTTGTGCCTGAAGAGTTGTCTTTTGATTAGATGTTCATGCATTCACTGCATATGCGCTGCGATTTTAAACATCGGGATAACTTGTTTCATGCCAACTGCGGGCAAAATTTACCAGCAGAATTTCATGTAACTCGGTCGACGGTGGGCATAACCTTATTCAGCCGGAAAATGTTCTCGAGCGCATCTACGGTCTAGTACCTGATCTTGATCATTTCCGTCGCTTGCTGCGCGATAAAGTAGCGATACCAGACGAACACATGTCGTCGTAAATGAAGCAATATGTGAGGGGGTGATATGCGACAATGCAATGCCATTGGTTGTGCGACCACCTGGAGGCAAGTAAAAACCCGAGTGTGCCCAAGTTCATTCTTCATTGTGAAGTTCTCGTCGCGCAGCCACACTCCTGTCTCATTCGTGAGAGGAAGCACAGCGTCAGGAAATTATGTCTAACGGTCACTCCGGGACACTCACGCAGGATGCGCCGCAGGACGCGTCTATGCCTCCGAAGAACCCCCAGCCGAATGACCACAGCTTGCATCTAGGTGGGATTCACGAGCAGCAGGCAACACCAAGTTGCTCTCTACGACGAAGGAGCGTCGCCAATGCCAGCGCCCAGATTCCAGTGGTCGCCCAGGAGCAGAGCTGCACATTTTCTCCGTCGTCACCCGCTTGCCCTTGTGCAGAGCACCAGGGAACTCCCCATCGATTGTTCTCGGACGTCGGACCTTCCCCTTCATGTACGCCTGACGCCGGCCTCCTTTCGATCCCCTCGAGAACCCACCATGCGAACGAGAACACCAAGGAGACAGACGTCGCGCAACGTACGGACACTTTGCTCCCACCTTCCAACCCAGAAGAGTCTACCGATGAACCCAATACTACGTGGATCAGCACAGCACCACAAACTCCCAGCGGCCTTCCCAAAGTGATGTTGAGCGCCGTATCAATCTGCCGAATCTGTAACGAGGGTGACGAGCAAGAACCACTAGTGTCGTCGTGCATGTGTTCGGGTAGCCTAGCCCTTGTGCACGTGTCCTGTCTGGAACTTCAGCTCAACCTCCGCAACGCTGACGACTGCGAGTTCTGCCACCACCGCTTCCCGACCACGGCCACTCACAACGGCTTAGTACTCGGCTTATACCACTGGTTCCTGCAGTCCGAGAGGCAGATGAAATGGGATATGTTTCAAGACCTGCTGCTCTTCCCGCTGTTGGCCGTGCTGCTCTGCTACGTGTTCGTGTGGGCCGCCTCACTGCAAGCTTTCGAGAGTCACATCTTATACATCGGCTTCTTCGCGACTTTTTTCATAGCACACTTCCTGGTCTTCACGACGGTGTTTTTTAGAATAGCCCGCAACTACTACTCGCTGTTCAGGTCCTGGCAGATCGAGAATCCGGTGCGTAGGATCCTGGAGACGCCTCCCACCAGCGCGGCTGGAGCTAGCCGCAATAGCGCTGCCAAGCAAGCGAGCAGCTTGCTATAACAGGCGCCCTCGCTAGAAGTGCCAACATCGAGGAACAACGCGAATCGCTGCAGCATGAAGACGTAACCCGCAGCGACAGCCAGACACCGTAAAGAAATAACTTTTTGGTCCACTGGACATGTTATCACCCCCAAGTGAATGCAGGCCATTGCACGAAGCCTCTCGGCGAATAAAATGTACAGCCATATCTGCGTGTTGTATTTTGGCGGCAGCTGAAAAGCTCAGAAACACAGCTGCAAATATGATTCATTCCTCGTCTTAGATTAGGTTTTCACCTCCTTCTTCAAAGCAGACGGAAGTAGTCAGTAACATTTTTGTTTATTCTTGCATACTTTGCAGCGTGCAATAGTAGTGTTTCAACGTAGTTAAACGTACTAGATGTGGGAAAGCGTGTGTTCAGTCTGGATGGCTCATGGTTTTGCTTTGGTGGGTCGTCGGCACGTCTGGAGACGATATTAGTTCGACGGTAGTATTTGTTGATCACGACGACGATGTGCAATGCACTGCGGGAGAGTGTTTCATTTTACTACGAGGCGTGAAGGGCTGCGGCGACACTCAAGAACAAATAGCACTGCCTCAGATTGACCTTTTTTCGCCTTTAAATCATGTCAATACTGGTTCAATACTTTGCTCGGAGATACGCCTTTTGTGACAAACTGTTCCACGCACTTGATTGTAAACGGCTGTCTTCCACAACCAGTCAACATTCAGACCTCTGTGAAACAATTTTGCCCGCTGTCCCCGCTCCTGTGAGCGCTATACTTGGAGCCCCTTTGCATAAGTGCTGTAAACAGTAGAGCCGTGAGTGGTTTCCACATTATGGGTAAAGAACGTAAGGTATTAGCTTATGCAGATGACCTGGAGTTTTTCGGCACTGATAAGCCAATCGTTGATTTGTTTATTCGTTTGACGAAGGGCTTCGGTTCTGTGCCGGGAGCTCAGATTAACCGTTATGAGCTATGGTATCAAGTTTGGATAGGGCACATTACGGGATATACCATGTGCTAACTCTTAAACGCTGTACTCACACTTTTGTCCCCTATGGTCTCATCATTTCTGGCAGCGCTACCGTATGTAGTCTTTTCTCGCCACTAAAATTTATCATTTACTCCAAAATATTCATTCCACAAGAGCCGATGTCCATCGTTATCACAAGATTTTCGCCACGTTAGTGTCGGATACATCTTTGTAATCAATCTATGAGACGTGATATCTTCCGGCCTGTAAGCACTGACAGCCTTGGTTTAGTCTACATTTATGTCCGGCAGATATTCTCACGTTTCATGTTTATCTGGGGCTCATGCTTTACCAAACCTCATAGTGTCTTCTAATGTTTCTGGCCGCCCATGTTTGGGGGGCTTCAAGCATAAGATGCTTTTGCATGTTGGTTTCCTTGCTTGTTCGTTTCTCTCCTGAGTTCCAGTTTTTAATGTTGAGGAAACGCTTTTAAAAGGATTTAATCTGGATGCTCTTCCCTCCTCCCGTGTACCACCCTGTATTGTTGTTTACCGGCACATGACGTGCTCTAAATAATGCATAAAATACCGCTCTAGCCATGTGCTAAGTCGCTTTTTTATAGTCAGCATAGCCATACATTTCCCGTTAATATATGTTTAGAAAAAAAAAGCATTTTTGCGTCCACGGTAAACTACCACCTCTGCGTTGCTCCAGAAACGATTGAGCATTGTTTCATCGATTGTCTTGCAACGGCCATTGAAAACAAGACTTAATATGACACAGCATACTATGCGGTATTTCACTGCACTGCCATTTGTTGGTGAACCTTTGCACATGTTCCTTCTGATTGGATAACACAGCGTCTGCAAATCGCGCATGACGGATGGGCATTTTTAATCTGGTTTTCTACAAAAGACCACTACAGCAGAATGATTGTTCATATGAAGGAATTTTGTGTCCATACTGAGTTTAAACCAGAGTGGCAACCACTCCTCGTGCTTTGCTCTTCATTGCATTTTTTCTAGGGCATCGTTGCTTAGGTGCGTCGTATTATGATGTAGTGGTGACGTGACCTGTGTTGCGTCTTTTCTCGTTTTGGTTATTTATGCGTCGTATTATGCATTGTGCTAATTTGAGATTATTTTCTCATGGTTTGTGCATAGTTCGTGTACATATAGCAGTGCCTCAATGCAATAAATACCATGTTAAAAATAAAGCAGTAATATTATAGTGCTCTTGTCCACAGGCCGGCGATGTTAATCTGTAAATGCTAAGGCTTTCATTTGAGCTAGTTAGTTGTAGCCGTCAAACATATTGACTAGCGCAAATACAGACAGGGACCACAGTAAGAGTAAGAGACAGGACACACGCAGGGACACTTTGGTCCCTGTCTGTGGTTGCGCTAGTCAATATGTTTCATGTTAATCTGTTCGCCTCGCCGAGGGTTCAATACCCAGCCGCGGCAAGATTTACTTATTTTATTCACAATGTCACAGGAGGTCAGTTCAAGGTCGGACTCGAGCGGTTAAACGGCTTTTAAAGCTTTGGTCGTGAAGTAGAGCTTGCTTTCGCTCTATACTTTAAATTTACTTTCGTTATTGAAAACCAAAACGTTAAGAAGCCTGCCGCATATACGGCTATTTTTTTAGACCTGCTGTTTATGTTTTTCTCGTAGTTTGGTGGACAAGTTGTGATGACGCTACAATGAGAGATGACCAAGCTGGCTCAGCTACGGCCGCTCCGGCTCCGAGCCTTCAAACTGTCCCCAACGCTGATGCTGCCGTTGCAGAACAATTTTTTTCTGGCATTGAAAAATATCAAATAGGGGCGAGGCTATGGGGGCTCCGAATACTTTGCGTACTGGCCCCATGAAGAGGCTCTAATGAAGCAGATTTTCATAGTACGCAGACGCGTTTGGAAAATAATCGCTAGGTAAAATAGAGTGAGGCGAGGTGAGGCAATCTGAGAGCCAGAACAATATATCGAACGCCTCCCGTATCCATTGGCTACCTGGAAAAAAAAAAGTTAGGTGACCGCCAATAAATGTGCCACCGTCATTGCTGAGTATACTGAGCGCTCCCCTTTAATACAGGCAGCTTCTGCTTTACGTGGGCACACGATTGCGGTCGAGTGGCGAGACACGCCAGAGCTTCTGCGTAGAAGCAATAGCCGGTGCTTTTGCCGCGATACACCAAGTTCGCACTAACAGAGGACGACCCTGTGCGTTGATTTTGATGGTATGCTAGTAGCTGGTGCTATTCGCTAGCCCGGATGTGCTTTTTGAAAAGCACGCGATTGATAACCGGGCGTGTAGTTCGAGCCTGAAAGTTTTTAATTTAGCTTCGGTGCGCATGTATTTGCTGCTTATGCGCTGCGATCTTAAAAGTCGAGCGAACCTTTCAGGACAACTGCGGGAACAATTTATCGGGATAATTTCATGTACCTCGGTCGAAGGCGGGCGTAACCTTAGTCAGCCGGAAAATGGCTCAGAGCGCAGCTGTGGTTTAGTATCTGATCCTGATACTTTCCGTCGCTTGCTGCGCGATAAAGTAGCGATCGATGAGGAACAGATGTCGTGGCAAATAAAGTGATATGTGAGCAGATGATATGTGACGATGCATTGCGATTGGTTGCGCGACCACCTGGAGGCAAGTAAAAACCATTGTGTGCCCAAGTTTTCTCTTCATTCCGAAGTGCTCGTCGCGAACCCACCCCCGTCTCTTTCGTGCGAGGAAGCACTGCGTCAGGCAGTCATGTCTAACGGTCACTCCGAGGCCCTCACGCAGGATCCGCCGCAGGACGCGTCTATGCCTTCGCAGAACTCTCAGCCGAATGGCCGCAGCTCGAGTCTCAACGGGAGGCACGCGAAGGCAACACCTAGTTGCTCGCTACGACGAAGTAGCGTCGCCAATGCAGACACCCAGATTCCAGTGGTCACCCAGGAGCAGAGCTGCAAATTTTCTCCGTCGTCACCCGCTTGTCCTTGTGCAGAGCACCAGGAAACTTCCCGTCGCTTGTTTTCAGACGTTGACGTTGAACCTTCACCTTCATGTATGCCTGACGACAGCCTCCTTTCGATCACCTCGAGAACCCACCATGCGGACGAGAACACCAAGGAGACAGACGTCGCTCAACGCACGGACGCTTCGCTCCCACCTTCCAACCGAGAAGAGTCTACCGAAGAACCCAATCCTAAGTGGACCAGCACGGCCCCACAAACACACCACGGCCTGACCAAGGTGATGTTGAACGCCGTGCCCATCTGCCGAATATGCAACGAGGGTGATGAGCAAGAACCGCTAGTGTCGTTGTGCAGGTGTTCGGGTAGCCTAGCCCTTGTGCACGTGTCCTGTCTGGAACTTCAGCTCAACCTCCGCAACGCTGACGACTGCGAGTTCTGCCACCACCGTTTCCCGACCACAACCGCTAACAACGGCTCAGTACTCAGCTTATACCACTGGTTCCTGCAGTGCGAGAGGCAGATGAAATGGGCTGTTTCAAAACCTGCTTCTCTTCCCGCTGTTGACCGGGCTACTGTGCTATGTGTTAACGCGCTTCGCCTCAATGCAGGGGCCTCGGAACCACGCCGCCCTTGTTGTCGTCTCTGTAAGGAATCTATTCGTGATTTACGTGGCAACGGTTCTTAAGCTGACTTGCGGCTACTACTCGTTGTTCATGTCCTGGCAGTCCGCAAACTCAATGCGCAGGGTAGTAGTGACGTCTCCCACCAGGGGAGCTGGAGATAGTCGCAACAGGGCACCCGAGCAAGCGTCGAGATCGGCGTAGCCGGCAAACGCCGACGCTGCAAGCAACAAGAGCGAGACGCAGCGCAAATCGCTGCAGCACGAAGACGTGTGAAGCAATGTAGAAGCGTTAATTATCGGCTACCGCCTACTCGAAAGCGCTCTCACCTACTTCGCCGGACGATCTGGCCTTTCGGCTACGGTTCGTTGGGCATTTTTAGTTTTTTGACAAAGCGTCCAAGCTGTATAGTTTTGCCTACATTTAGTCTTTCGCGATACGCTATTTTATACGCTGCGCCAGTATCACTTTTACTAGTAGTAATTGCGGAAATTCACTCATGCTCTTCAACATTGCGAGTCGTATGTTAACTTGGTTTGCGTACTGGGCTACTTCACCTGCGGAAACAACCCGGAGCGACAGCCGGAAAGCATAAATAATGGCTTGGTCCACTGGTCATCTCTTCAACTCCTGGTGAATACAGGCGATAGCACGAAACCTCTGGGTGAACAAAAAGTACAGCCGTATGTCTGCGTGGTATTGTGTTTTTGTTACAGCTGTAAATATGAGCAGCACTACGGCAAAGATAGGATTCATTCCTTATCTTTATACTCAGCTTTATGAACCTTTAGTGCCATATCCAGGCTTCCACAAGACACGAGCACTCGCTACGCGTATTCGCTGCTCATTACTGGTATTGCAACAGCGCAATTTTTTTTTATTGTCATCAGAACAGAGACACAGATGTGTTAAAGGGAATTATTTTGTGATATTTTCTTACACATCCATCTTTTAAGCGATTGCCTTAAGGGTCCCGTTGTGCAGAAAATGAAACAGCTACCATTACTGCTGTGAGCGAAAAACACGAATTGAAACGGTGGCTACGTCACACGTCACGGCGCGGAACTGGAAAGTGACTGAGACATTAGGAAAATGGTGATTTAAACGTCGCAGCTTGGCTCACACGTTATTAGCAAATGCAAGTGTATAAAGCAAATTAGTTAACACTGGACACAAAATGGGGTAATTAGTCAGGAACGGAACCCTTGACCCTCGGGTTGCAAGGCAGACACATACCCTTAGGCCACGCAAGCACATTTGTACAGGTTGGTTAAAGCGGGGGCTTTAGATACATGGCATGTGTTTTTTTTATGGAAACTGTGTTCGTGTCTGCTTGCGCTAAAGGAGCCGCTGACGGGACTCATTAACGCGATAGCGTTGATGGGCGACATAAGCTCTGCCCTTTAAGGCGCAACCTATTGTTAAGTCTTATGTTCGGCTCATGTGGTTTAACGTCCCAAAGTGACGCAGGCTATGAGGGACGCCGTAGTTCAAGGCTCCGGGTAAATTCCACCACATGGAATTCTTTAAAATGCACTGGCACCGAACAGTACACGGCCCTCTAGCATTTCGCCTCCATCAAACCGCGACCGCCCAGGCCAATGTCGAACGCTCGTTTTTCGGGTCAGCATCCGAGCACAATAACCACTGAGCCACTGTGGCAGCGGAAGTAGTTTTCCCTAATTTTTACTGCGAGTAAACACACTGGCCGATTTGCAGCGCGCATCTATGTAGCAATATCGCCAGGACCTCACACAATACTCGTTTTAAGAATGGGCTGTCTTTAGACTGCAGCGATGCGTCGCCGTCAAGCGTGGTAAGGCCGGCACTGAGGGTTGTGCGGTATAGCTTTTCCAGCAGCTAAAACAAGATTGTTCTAAGATTAGAAAGAAAAAACTGGCACTTGCTTAACTTGGCTAACCCTAAAATTCAGCGAAAAGCAAGCACGCTTGCTAAGCGTCTGAGGCTCGTCCATGGCAGCTCAGCTACATGCTCGCGATAGCCGTTCTAATATACACACTAACCAAAAGCAGTAAAAATTGAGTAAAACTGTTCTCTAGCACTCTCTTTTGTAAAAGGGTGTCCGCTAGACAACAGTTTACTCCCTTTTTACTCCCATATAAGTGTATTTGTGTTAGAGGGTACCCGCACGACCAAGTGGGTATGACGTGGAATCGCATGGTCTTCGACGCCCCCGTGGGATGTCATCACGTGGCTTCACATCACAGTCCCGGATCTTCCCAGAAAACACTCGTACCGGAACAAGGAACTAGGTGATAGGTATACCGACACATGCATTTAACACACCCTACGTGACACAAACACTAGCACACAAAACTAAAAAAACACAAACACTATCAATACACGTACACGACCCGGGAACACTGCTACTAGCGTCTACTACTAGCGCTTTACTGTTAGCGGTCGACGTTCGTGCTCACGGTTGGTTCGGTGCGGCTGCGGCGTTGTATGGGTCCAGGTTCCGGTGCCCAGGTGGCATTCGACGTGCTCTGGCTTGCGTCGCTGGAGGCGTCGTCGGCTGCGTCGTACAAGCTCCCGGTGAAAGCGCCCGTGGAGGTGATGCCGGTGATGTTGGCGTTGGGGGCACCACCCGGACGGGTGACAACAACACTGAAGACGCGCCTGGCCGTAGCAGGTGGTAGCGTCCTTCGTTGACTCCCCGGAACGGGCTAAGGAACGGCAGGAAGTCCACGGTGCGAAGCCGTAGAACGCGAGCTCACCAGAGCAGTAGCCGGCGTTGCTCTCTTCCAGCCGAAGCGTCCCTGACCCGCCGGAGCCTCCGCTTCTCTGTTCCTCCCCCAGTGCCTCGCTGTCTCTCGCGATTTTGTTGTTGTTGTTGTCGTTGTTTTTGTTGCCTTCGTGACATGGCACATACTCGCCCTTTTATAGCCTAGGCGTCAGTCCACGTAATCCTTGTCGTCTTCTCTTCTCCACCAATCATCTCTTCCTACCTCACTGAATACTTCTTCATCTTCTTTAGTCTTCGGTTAATCCACGTCATCCTTATCGCCATCTTCGTCGTCTTCTTCAAACGTCTTTCGCTCATAGTTTTATTTCAGGCTCCCTATTATATGTGACAAGGGCCCCCTCTCTTAAGAGCTTTTCCATGAAAAACTGCTCACATCATCCTCATCTTCAAGCCATCCAGCCAATACTCAATATCTTCTGTGGCGATTCTGGACCCAGCACATAACACACCGCAGATGTCCAGCACACTCCAAAAGCACACCACTAACACAGCACACCAAACTGCATTTTCGGAACATTAACACACCACTGCCGTTGTTCGTACGGTGTCCTTAATAAACATGTTGATGTCCACAACATACTCCCTTTTATAATTACATAACACCAACAAGAACAAAAAGACACATCCCAGAAATAGCAAGAGCTGTTCAGTTGGCTCTATCTGTATAGAGATCTAATGTGCAACATATGACCTCCGTTTTGTCTGGCACATCCAAAAACACCTCCTCCTTGATTTGAAGTAGAGCTGTGATCGTCTGTCTTCATTCAAATTGGGCTTCATTAGTACCTCATCCCCTAATGTATTTTTATCCCCACTGCACGTGGGCACCTCGGCAAGATCACCTGTCTCTTCGGCCACTACCGAACATGCTACCTTGGGGGCATAGCGTACGGGACCTCTTCCTTCGTATTTTTTCAACATATTTACATAGAACACCTTCTTAGTGTTGTTTATCGGCAATTCATAATCCATGTCATTTTTCTTCTGTGCCATAAAGTAAGGGCCCTTCCACTGCATCAGTGACTTATTGTGATCCGTGAGTAGCAGGATGAGAACCCAGTCGCCCGGATTCAGATTCCTGTGAGTGGCTTTCGTGTCATAGTAGCCCTCATAGTGTTCGCGCGCCCTTTCCAGGCCTTGATGTGCAAGCCTTAATGTTTCCTCCAAATTGTCCCGCAACTCAAGAACGTATGTGTATGTTGTCTTGATATCTGACGCTATCTCTTTATTGGCCCACAGCTCCTTGAGTATTGTAAGTGGACCTCTAACGATTTTCCCATACAACATCTCGAAGGGTGAGGAACCAAGACTAATTTGCGGTACTTCGCGGTAAGCGAACAAAACAGCTGGGAGATATCTATCCTAATCCGTAGGTCTCTCCTGGAACATTTTAATAATAATTGGCTTTTTGGGGAAAGGAAATGGCGCAGTATCTGTCTCATATATCGTTGGACACCTGAACCGCGCCGTATGGGAAGGGATAAGGGAGGGAGTGAAAGAAGAAAGGAAGAAATAGGTGCCGTAGTGGAGGGCTCCGGAATAATTTCGACCACCTGGGTATCTTTAACGTGCACTGACATCGCACAGCACACGGGCGCCTTAGCGTTTTTCCTCCATAAAAACGCAGCCGCCGCGGTCGGGTTCGAACCCGGGAACACCGGCTCAGTAGTCGAGCGCCCTAACCACTGAGCCACCGCGGTGGGTGGAACATTTTCATGATCATGTTTTTTAGGGTGCCGTTGAACCCCTCTACAAGCCCAGTACACATGGGGTGGTATGGCGTTGTTAGTAACTGCCTTACTGAGAAATGGCGGTTAACTTTCTTCATTAGTTCCGACGTGAAGTTTGAGCCCCGGTCACTAAACATTTCCCTCGGGAACCCATAACGCGAGAACATTTCCACAAGACCCTTCGCCACTTGGATACTGTCAACAATCTTCAATGGAATAGCGTCCGGATAGCGAGCGGCCACGTCAACCAGAGTAAGCATATATGTATTGCCTCTGGCGGATTCTGGAGAGATTGGCCCCACAATATCAATACCAACACTTTGAAACGCAATTTGATGGCTGACATCTTGCCCAGAGGTACGGAACCAACTCTTCCCTTCGGAACTGTGCGCAGGCACACGTCACAGAGCGAAAAAAAGCGTTTAACGTCACTCTCGACACCTGGCCAAAAGAACTCCTCGGTGATCATAGACACCGTTTTTTGAACACCCTGGTGTCCGGCCATAATGGCGTCATGTCCTAAGCGTAGCACTGTTTCGCATATTTCGGTAACACCGGCTGTTGGACCTGCTTCCCTGAGCTAAATATGCATTCCGTGTACAGAAGACCTTTTACCAATTGATATTCGAATGACGTACGACTCCTCTTTCTTTTCACTTCTTTCCGACTCTTTCGAAGCAGGCTTTCAAGCTCGTGTCTTCTCTTTGCCTAATTGCAATTTCGCCCGGTGAGCTCTTGTCTCCAGTGCCGACGAGAAACTGACCGCACCCGTGTGAGCTGTCGCGGGCCTTTCCTCCTTTGGATGTTCCTCAACGCCGAGCATTCCCCACTCGGGATCGGGGTCTTCGACACTTCTTCCACCCGTAATGTTTCCCAAGATGAGTTCGTAGACGGGTTGCTCTACACATTTTGGCACTACCTATCCAGTATAATATGGCGTGGACACTAGAATTCTGGCTTCAGGAAGGTACGTTACTGTGCTATCTACCAGAGTGACGCCCGACGCTCCCCTGTAAGATCCTCGTCCTTCACCAGGCTTCTCCGAACCAAAACTGTGTTGGCTCCACTGCCTCTAAGCACCAATATGGGACGGTCCCCTATTTGCTCCAAAACCACCGGCATTGCTGCTTTCGACTTGGGTGTTACACTCACCGCCTCATTTTCCAGCGGCGTTTGCTCTCCTTTCAGCTGTGGAACGAGTACCAAAGGAAATCCGTGTGCCTAGTAGGCTCGCCACTTAACTTTGTCACGGATCTCCCCGGAGAACACACGGACCGAAACAATGGACTAGGCGACAGGTGTACTGACACAGACGCACATTTAATACACCCTACGTGACACAAACATTAGCACACAAAACTAACAAACAAAACAAACACAAAACACAAAGGCTTTAACACGACCCGGGAACACTGCTACCAGCGTCTACTACTAGCGTTCTACTGTTAGCGGTCGGCGTTTGTGCTCACTGTTGGTTCGGTGCTGATGCAGCGTTGCGTGGGTCCAGTAGCCGGCGTCGAGGTGGCGTTCGACGTGCTCAGGCTGGCGTCGCTGGCGGCGTCGTTAGCTGCGTCGTACAAGCTCCCGGTCCAAGCGCCCGTGGAGGTGATGCCGGTGATGTTGGCGTTGGCGGCACCTCCGGAACAGGTGGCAACAGCACTGGAGACGCCCCCGGCCGTAGCAGGTGGTAGCGTCCTCCGTTGACTCCCCGGAACGGGCTCAGGAACGGCACGAAGTTTACGGTGCGAAGCCGTAGAACTCGAGCTCACCGGAGCAGTAGCCGGCGTTGCTCTCTTCCAGCCGAAGCGTCCCTGACCCGCCGGAGCCTCCGCTTCTCTGTTCCTCCCCCCGTGCCTCGCTGTCTATCGCGCTTTCATAGCCTTGGCGTCAGTCCACGTAATCCTTGTCGTCGTCATCTATTTCTCTTCTCTACCAATCATCTCTTCCCACCTCTCTGAATACTTCATCTTCTTTAGTCTCCAGTTAATCCACGTCATCCCTATCGCCATTCTCGTCGTCTTCTCTTTCGTTCATACTTATATTCCAGACTTCCTTTTTATATCTGACAATCACCCCATCAGATGTTCCTAAGATCAAAGGTCAACCCAAATGTCATCCAATGTCAAAGGTCAACTAAATGTGATGAGGCAAGGACTCGCCATCATAACTGTACCAAATGTGGTCATACACGGCTATCCTTGGCTGGGTCGTTGAAGGTCGTTGTGCTGTCTACCCGAAGACGGTTTTGCCTAGTGTAGGGAAGCTTCTCACTTTAAACAGGGCTCCAACAGGCAGCCCTGAGATCACCTTGAAAGCCGCTCATCTAGCCTCTACCGAACCTGAAACGTAGAGTAATGGAAATGTGCACTCTTCTTTTCTGATTTCACATCGAACACATGCGCTTCTCACGGATTTCCTTAATGAAAACGGCATAGCTCGCTTCCTTGTACTGCCAGGTTTAATGCTGTTAGGCCGCAAAATAGCAAATCTACCTTCTCAACCTTTTTCTTTATAAAAAGTATAAAGAAAAAGATTCATGGTCGCTACGCGCATTGTAAACGAGCGTCTTGAGCAGACAAATGGCCAAAAAGTTTCACGTAGCTTAATAAGTGGCGCACGAAACTTTTGAGCCTCATTACAAAACGCAGATTAAATAAATGCAGTAGCGTGCTGCATGTCCTTCTTGTCGAAAAAAAATGCAAACATATTAGTTAGGGGCTGTGTAAATTATGCAAAGTAAAAGTAAAGCGTAAACTCGCCTGTGCTAGTAATAGATCGGGATTGTTCTTTCCGTCGTTCGCTGTGCGCAGCTATTTGGCGCGCTATGCTAAAGCTACATCACGAAAAACTTGCTCCGTGCATCAAGCGATGCGTGAGCCGAGCGTATATATCGTTATCTTGCAAATCGACGCGATACCAGGCTGGCTAGTTCAAAACAACCCCCGTGAGGAGAGGTGACGACGCACTGTTGTTGATTCCCTGGCCTCCTGGAGGAAAGTACGAACCCTCAGGTGTGCAGCTATCGTCTTTACTGCGACATGCTCATAGCGCAGCCACGCTCATGTCTCTTTCGCGAGTCATTTCGAGACCCTCACACAGGATGCACCCCGGGACGCGTATCTCTCTCCACAGCCCTCCCAGCCGAATGGCCACAGCTCGCACCTAAACGGGATTCACGCGCAGACAGTGCGAAGCAGTTCGTTACGAGGAAAGAGCATCGCTGACACCGAAGACGAAATTGCAGTGTTCGCGGAGGAGCAGTGCTGCAAGTTTTTGCCCTTGCCACCTTCTTGTCGTTATCCAAAGCCCCCAGCAACTCCCCGTCACTCGTTTCCGGACGTCCAACCTTCGTCTTCATGCACGCGTGACTGCAGCCTCCTTTCCACCACATCGAGCACCGAACGTGAGAGCGACGAGCCAGGAGAGACAGGCGCCGTGCAACAGACTCTTTTATCCCGTCCCCCAACTCGCAAGTGCTAGACGAAGAACCGACTTAGACGCAGAGCAATACGGCGCCACGAGTTCCCGTCGGCCTCCCCAACAACGAGAGAGAGGGCGTCGCACCCATCTGCCGAATCTGTCACGACGAAGAAGGACACGGGCACCTCCAGTTGGTGTGCAAGTGCTCGGGCAGCATAGCCCTCGTGCATGTGCCCTGTCTGGTGGTGCTAAAAATATTTTGATGAAATTGTTTAGAAGGTTGTAGCGGCGGTTGGAGCTCTCAGTCCGGAACCCCATTGGCGTATACGCTGCTGTCCAGGCTCTTTCGATGAGTTCTTTTTGACTCGTTTCGTCCGATCTGGCAAGAGCTGCCTCCCACCCCTCCTGCGTTGGCTGGTTTTTAAAAGTGACCGCCTCATTTCGTTGGCAGGCCCATACCAAATGGTACAGGTCCGCCTTCTCCCCGCAGAATTTGCATTGTGAGTCAAATGACTCCGGGCCTTTTGCGTGTAGTCTTCGTGGGTTGTTGCAAGGGTTGGTCAGTAGCTTTCGCAGGTGTTGTTCCTCCCCTTTGTCTAGTGTCTCAGCCGGCGGAGGGTAGACCCGACGGGGTAATCTTAAGTACTGAAGTATGTCGGTGTAAGTTAGTACCGGGTTGGAGGTTCAATGGCATCCGTACTGGCTGCCCGGGGGAGAAATGCTCGGGCTGAGGCTTATGCGCTCTCGTTCCCTGGATTGCCCTGGTGACCTGGTACTCATATTAAGTATTTGTGTGTGAGTTGGTAGCCATGGGTGTAGCTATCTTGCAGGATTATAGCTGGCGGTGCGATCCTGTCTGGAACGTTGGCTGGACGCACGCAACGCCGACGACTGCGAGCTCTGCCACCACCACCTCCCGACCGCGACAACCGAGTGGTCCGCTTCTTCCACTGGTTCATGCACTGCGAGAGACACCTGCAGCGCGAACTCTTTTCAGAACAGCTGCTAACCGTGCTTATGCCGCTGGTGGCCGCAGTTGCATGGTACCTCACACTGTACGCCATTTCGATGGAAGCGTTTCGTAACCACGTGTGGGTTTTGGCAATCGTAGGGAACGCTGACCGGCTTCTTGCCGATAACGTTTCTCATGCTGTACATGGCGTGGTCGTTTTCTGGAGCTTAGCTGCACTACTAAACGTACTGGTCTTGGAGGGACAAAAATCCTATCCGCAAGCTAATGATGGTGGCTATAACCGTAGGAACATAAACTACCCACAGCAGGGTGCCTGAGGAAGCGTGGAACTCGAGGTAGACGGTAGGCATTGTCGTTAAAAAATCTCCAGCTAGAAGCAAATCACACCACTGCAGCGTGAAAAGGTGTGAGGCAGTGCTGAAGCGTTACCAACCCCCTTTACGGCGTTATTAGACACCTTTAATATACCGTGCTGCCGGTACCGGAGTACAGAGAGCCCGCACGCAATGTGCATGCTCAAATCGCCTTGACGGCGCCAGATGGCGCCAGGTACTCGGTAGCTGCGCGTGCGCCTGCACCATTGGGACCAATCAGTGCGTGCGCACTGGCGGTGGGCGGGCTCCCGGTACTCGGGCAGCGATAAGGTAACACGGCGCACGGTATGCTAAAGGTGTTTATTCCCTTCGCCGTACGATGTGCCATTTCACCTTTGTCTCGTTAGCCCCTCTAGCTCTTTATAAAACGGCGAAGTTGTTTCTTTCCGCCTGAATTGAAACTTTCGTGATGAATGATTTTATACTCAGTGTCACTGTTATTTTTACTGCCCGTGCCTGAGAGAACTTGCGCATACTTATGAATAGCTTGGCTTTATGCTAACTTGCTTTTCGCAATGTTTTGTTTTAGCTTCACAAACTAAACCGGGCGAAAATGTAAACACATAAAGGTATATTGGACTAGTGACCATCAGGTGAGCTCCAAGAAGGCGAAAAGAGTCTCATGGCGACAACACACTCACACGCTTGCACGCACACGCACAAACACAGCCATGTATGCGTTTCTTCATGCTTTTGTCGGTGTATGTTTACTGCCTTCTCAGCTGCACACTCAATCATTTGGTTTATTCTTTACCTTTCGCTAGATTTTTGGCTCCTCCTTGGCAGCAGGCCTTCGTAGCATCATTTATCTTGCAGCGTGTAGTCGCTGATATCTGTAAAGAATTTTAATTCCATCCCGTTGTCCAGAGAAGATGAAAGCATGAAATAAATTGCAATAAATGCGTGATGTATTATGGGGCGGCCCTTTATAATGATGGTTGGTCTTAAAACTTGAGGGGCCGCCCTCATCAGCCAGGGACCACATAGGGGCTTTTTATGGCTGTAGTAGCAGCGGCGCCAATCTCTTTCGACACCATGCCAGGTCAAGGAGGAGAGAAGAAGTAAAGAAAGAGCCCGTCATAGTGTTACGGTGAGAGCCGTTCATGGGAGCCCACTCTGAGCGTCGCGTATCTGAAGTCCCTTGAAATTGCTATAGTTTTACTGTCGTAGTTGTGGCTCAAATCCACTTGGATACCAAGCCAGTCCAAGATAGGAGAGGGTGTAAAGCTGTGCACAGAAAGTAATCTACGACAACGCACTGACATCCTTCACGGTGGCCAGAACAATTTTTTTTTTCAGAACGATCGCAATTTGCACTCTCGATACTGAAAATATCGTGTAGCAAAATATACATTTGCTGACGTTACGAGCATTAGAAACTATTTTGGACGATATGAATATGCCTAAAATATCTACGAATATAATTTTTAACTCTACTGAGTGCATAATCACTGCTATGTTTGAGCAGGTGCTCTTAAAGCTTGTTTCGAATTTTCTTTTTCTGAGTACAGCGTTTTTCAAGGGTTACGTTACCAGTCGCTCAAGAAGGCGAGCGTACACAATGCTCCATTTTCATTCCTAACATAGACGAACAGATCTCTCCTCTTTCGTAACTTTCGTGACCAATTCGTTCATTCCGTTCCCCGAATCAGCACCATGGCAGTCTTTAAACCTAACGATGCCGTGACGAAGATTTATGCACCAGAGAAGACTCATATACGTTACACCTACGATTCAAAAGGTTCGCCATGATTTCCCCATAGTCACGTGATGCACAGGACTGCTGCGCATACTGTCACGTGGTGGCGACAGCCCTTATACAGTCTAGAGACTTCTTAAAGACTGTTGCCTTCGTATAGACATTTCTTTTTGTCTATTCATAGTCTATAGACAAAAGTCCACTGAAAGTGTACGGCCATAAATCTATAGATTGTCTATGAACTGTCCAAAGCATTTGCATTGCCTATAGACTGTTCTCTAGCATCTGTCTATACATACTCTATAGACTTTATAGACAGCAGTTTATGACAGTCTTAGACTATCAAAAAAATTTAAGGCAGTGCCGCGGAGAATGGACGAACACTATAAGGTAAAATTCAAACTGTTATTGGGCGCACTTGGGCCCCAAACAACTGCATAGCTCAGCGGTCGTCGACCAGAATGCGTGCCGCTGTCAAGCATGCTAATGTAAAGCTGGCAAGAAACCATCGCGATAAGGCGTCAAAGCAACTACTGCAATCTGGAACAATGTGGAAGCAGTTGCACATGGCTGCGATGATTCGAGCTGAGTCTGGTCGTATCTCGCGTCACAAACAAAATGATAAAGCGAGGTGTTGCCAGATTTGACCATGAACGAACAGTAAAAAGATTCGCAGCGTAATTTTTCTTGAAGGGTTTGTATTGTAGCGTGAGCTACACTGGCCGAGGTTGAGCAGTTTCGCGCGGTTCCTGGAGAGCCGTGCTACGCATGCGCGAGGAGCAGTAACTTCGCACGGCACACAGCTGGCGCGCCGGAGCCGCCACCGCCGCGCGCGCCTCGCTAGTCATAGCTGCTGCAGACGCACTGGCGCCGGCGCGTACCCATCTGTGCGCCTCCATTGCGCAGTAGCCAAGTCTGACGCTGCGCCGGAGCCGCTTGATAGCGCCTCTCAATTTGAGCGCATGCGCAGAGATATCAGTGGGGGTATACATATAGCGGGGCGTTTGCAAGTGTTTCAAGCTTTCAAGGTTTATATGGGTTTAACGTCCCAGAGTGACTCAGGCTATGAGAGACGCCGTAGTGAAGGGATCCGGGAATTTCGACCGCCTGGTGGTTTGCCAGTGTGTATAGCCATGGAGAAGGAGAGCGAAATTGCTGCTCAGCGGCAATTGATGCTCAGCGGCTCAACGTAGATCACGCTACGTATATTCTGGCATAGCCGAGCTCAGCCACTGCTAATTTTTAAAACGTATGCGAGTAAACGCGAATGGCCAGCACCGTAGGGAATAAACAATCACATTGGGAGCTCGTCTTCCTCTGATTAAAAAAGACCCCCTTCTTTCGTTCGGAAGAGAATACAAAAGACGCCTCATTCTTGTCGGAGTGTCTCGACTGTCAACATAGTGCACGCACGCAGAGTAAGCTATATATTAAGAAAGATGCATTGTTCAGGTAGTCACTGCAGTCGGTGTCTCCTTGGATAGCGGCCTTGTCCCGTACACCAAACAGCGACATTCTGAGACGGTTTGACGCTGTTCAGCCTCATGCGCCCGACTCATAAACGGTCGCGCTGCTGTGTAGAGACTATTCGGCGTGGAGAATACTCAAATATATACTATCACATCCCTACAGGGTGGAAAGAAAATATCAGCCGAGAACGTTACAGTGGGTACGCGCCTTCAGTAAGAGCTACATAGCGCCTCAGATCTTCCATACACAACGCTTCAATTGTTTACAAGCCGCGAAGCTGGAGAGCGTATTGAAGCGAAAAGCTTCACTACGCTACGTAACGCAGTCGTCGCGTGGGTTGGAGGATGACCTTGGACGACCTTCAGCCCAACCAAGTTAGCCGCTTATGACCATATGTGGTACGATTGTGGTGTCGCACTCTTGACCCATGACCTTTAGTTGACCTCTCATCTTTGACCTTCTACATTTGGTGTCCTTTGGGTTCACCATTCACCTTAAGAACATCCGAGGGAGTGTAGTGAAGCCACGTAATGACACCCGTTGAGGTGTCGTAATACCATATGATACCACGTCATAGCCGCGTTATCGTGTGGGTATATATAGAACGGCTGTCGCGAGCGTGTAGCGGAGCTGACATGGACGAGCCTCAGACGCTTAACAAGCGGGCTTGCTTTTCGCTGAATTCGAGGGTTAGCCAAGTTAAGCCACTGCCAGTTTTTTTTTTTTTGCAAGACACGCGCACACACAAGTTCAATAACCTTCGCTCTCATTCGTTGAGCTCTTGAATACATAGGCTGAACGCGTTTAGTTTCCCCTCTAGAGTCAGCATGCTAAGTTTATGCACCATACACCCGCCTGCTTATAGAAACACCGAGATATAGCACACGCACCCCGATGCATCTGAGGTTCCGGCTCTAGATGCATCTAATGCCTCCTTATTCTCCCGCTTGAATTTCATAGCTAGCTAAAGACGGAGAGGATGGGGGGGGGGGGGGTGAGGAGTTGTGCCTGCAGTCAATAACGTCTCCGAGAATGTCACTATGTTCCGAACAAGCGCTGCCTAATAAAACGGGAATGCTTAGATTAAGGCGATCGCACAACGAGATAAGGCGTCTATGTTAACATTTGCCGAAGTCGGTTATTTATTTATTTATTTATTTATTTATTTATTTATTTATTTATTTATTTATTTATTTATTCTTTGGCCCCAAGGACATTACAGAGAGGATTGGGTGAACTGAAGCAGTATAAAACATAAAACAGGTAAAAGATAACTCAAAACTAAATGGGCAATATACATTAAATATTCACGAGTGCATGCGCAATAAGATCATCAAAGTACGGAATCAGCAGCAACCCAAGGAAGGAGTAATGTGTTAAAAAGAAAAAAAACGGCAGCAAAAATACATCCTTAAAGATTGGAGCAATAAACCTTACCGACAGCTGCGCCAAAGGCACCGACATTCATAATTTCAGCAACAGCACGAATAAGACGATTCCGACTGTTAGAAGTGCTGGTAATCAAACAGTCGCGACAACATTTAGCGCAACATGATGGAATTCCGACCATGTGACGGTGACCAGTGTGCGGTGAAGTATAGGATGGTCGGGGTAGAAGTTTCTTGCTGAGATGTAGATTGTAGTGAAAAAATCTTTTCAAATAAACATACATAGCCGAAACACTTTTCTGCGTTCCGTTATTAGAGGCAAAGACAGGGAGGCTTTCATGGCAGTCACGCTCGAAGTTACATGATAATTAGACTATATAAAGTGACAAGCGAGATTCAGCGCAGTTTCCAGCTCAATGATGACGAAAACGACGCCTGGGTCCCAGACAGACAGTGCGTATTACAGTATTGGTCGAGCCAAAGTTTCATAAAGAAGTTTTAGAGCCCCAGGACAAAGTTTCAGAGTTTCTTCAAAGGTATCAAGCGTACGCTGGAGCCTAATACGCATTTGCCCCGCTTCCCAATCGTTCCTGGCTGCCGCCACGTCTTCCACATTCACCACTTGTGCCGGAGGCGTAGCCAAGTCCGCGAGCTTGAAACGCGAGACGAGAGCTGAGCGAGCCCGCCACAGCGCTTCGGAGGCCGCCTTTCGGCCCGGAGTGCGTCTGGCTCTATGCGTAGTCGACGGCTATAGGCGTACTCTCCTAACGCAGGCGTGGCGTATCAGGCTCGCTGAATAATTGTTTTACTCCAAACACGTATGAAATACAATTATAATAAACTGCACATCTCCAACCAAAAGCTTTAGTTTTAACCCAACGTTTCAAGCCGACCCGGCTCGTTCATCAGGGGTGACTGAGGGCAGTAGCTAGCGTCTTTTAAGTATGGACAGGAGGAGGGGGTCAAAGGAACGACAGCTGTGATGCGAAAGGCGTGGAGGAGGGGGAGGAATGGGTGTTAAGGCTGTTAGTCACGTTGTCGCACGGTGGGGAGGCGGTCAATGGCGACTCTTTTTCCCTTGAGTTGAAGAGCGAAGTCCATGGGCATATAATAGGGGCAGGTTTTCTTTGCTGCGGTTGATGTTGTTCGAGGTGGTTTTATGTGCCAGGATTCCAGAAGGAGGCTTTTGAGGCAATTTCTTTCAGTTCCGAGCATGTGGGTTTCTTCGAAGATGATTATATAGTCGGAGTCCTCGGAATGTTCGGCTACTGGAATGCGCTCTCTTGCGAAGTTGCGGACGTCGTTTTTATATTGCCGAATTCTTTCTTTGAAATTTTTGGTTTCGCCGATGTAGCTTGCGTCGCAGTCGGCGCAAGGAATTTTGTAGACAATGCCTTGGGCTCTTTCCGTCCGCGGCCGGTCTTTGGGAACAGGTAGGCAAAGCGCAACAGTGTTCGTGGGCTTGTGCGCAACCTGGAGACCCCTTTTTTCAGGATTCGGGCGATGGTTTCGCTGACACATCCGACATAAGGTAAAGTGACGTATTTTGGTGGTGGCGTTGGTCTTTGTGCGTTGATTTCATTTCGAATGTTGTGTTTTTGACGTCGAATGGTTTTTTGAACAAAGCCTTTTAGGTAGCCGTCCATGATGAGTTCATTGAATATCGTGCGTTGTTCTTTTTTTCTGTGAAGTTCTGTGCTGCAGTGTGTCTCAACTCTCCTGAACAAAGTATTCAGCACTGATGCTTTATGGACTCTCGGGTGGTTCGAAGAGAAGTGGAGGTACCGGCTTGAGTGAGTTGATTTGCGGTATATAGAGAATTGAAGGTCAGGGAGTTTTCTTGTTCCACCTCTAGCGTAAATTTAATGTCAGGTTCTACGGAGTTTAAATGAGAAAAGAAATTTTGAATCTCACATCTTTTGATGACGGCGAAGCGGTCGTCGACATACCTGAGGAAAATCTTTGGTTTCGGGTGGAATGAGTAGAGGGCTCGTTGCTCGTTGTGTTCCATGGTTAAATTGGCCATGACGACAGAGATCGAGGCTCCCATTGGCGTTCCTTTCACATTCGCTAAAATTCCCCGTTTGAAGAGAAGTATGTGTTTGATAGGGGCACAGCTCCAGGAGGCGGCACACCTCATTTACACTCAGCGAGGTTCGTGCGCTGGTGAGTGTGTCGTCGCGTTGTAGGGCGTCTCGGATAGCGGTCACCGCAAGCTTCACGGGGATTTTTGTGAAAAGGGACACCATGTCGAAGGAGACAAGGAATTCGTCGGCCTCGAGGGTGGCTTGCGACACCAGTTCGATGAAGTGACTGGAATGACGGATATGGGTCGCTGTTTTTCCTGCGATTGGGGATATGAGTTTGTGAAGGTATTCTGACAACGAGCGAAGAGGGGAACACCGGAACTCCATAATCTGGCGCAAAGGGATTCCCGGTTTGTGGACTTTGGGCAGGCCGTAGAATGCTGGAGCCGATCCGTTGGTGCTCAATAACGGAAGGTAGAGGTTTCGGAAGGTGGGGTGTTTTTCGAATACTTCTTTCAATGTTTTGTTTAGCCTTGCTTGGGTAGTGGTTGTGGGGTCCTTCAATTTTGCATACTCTTGACTGTTGAGTAAGGTGGATATTTTCTCTTCGTAGTCCCGTCTGTCCAGAACGACTGTTGTGTTGCCCTTGTCCGCTGGGAGGATCACTATGTTGGTGTCTGTCTTGAGTTCTTGCAGGGCTTGCCTTTCATCAGGTGGTAGGTTTCATTCTTTTTGGTGTGCTTGCATTGAAATAAGTACACCTATTGTTGTGAGCCTGACCTCTTCTTGTACACGAGGTTTCAGTTGCCGGATGCCGACTTCAAGCGCAAATAAGATTACTGAAAGTTGGGGTGTATTGACCTGGAGGTTGAATTTGTGTCCCTTGGCAAATATTGACATTTCGGCGGTTGCGAGCTTTCTGGAGGAGAAGTTGGCGACTAGGTCAGAATGGTCCGGTGGGGATTTTTCGTGCCGGCGTTGAAGCTTCAACAACTTCTCTGTCTGCCTAGTGCGGTGTTTGTCGGCTTCTGATGATGCGGTTCCTTTGGCAAATGCCTTGATTGACGTCACTAGCTTGGGCATCTTGTGCTTGAGTTGTTGGCGGGCGAAGAAGGCATCGAATTCTTTATTCCTAATCACGCTACGGCACTCATGTATCCGTGCCGTCACTAGGTGCTGTTCTGCCTTGTTTATGATGCTTCGTCCTTCCAACTCAACCAGACAGGCAAATCTATCAAACTGTCTAGTTTTCAGAATCCAATTATGCCTAAACGTTTTATTTTTTGCGTGTGTGCCATAAAAATTAGTGCATTCAATTCATTCACGTATATTTCCTTATCGTTTCATTTCGCTTCGAGTTCAATTAACCTTTCATCATTTCATACTAAGGCAGTTTCACTTTCCAACTGATACACGTGAGCCTTTTTTTCGTACTCAACTCAGATCCTCCTCGAAAGAGGCATTTCAAGGCAAACGAGGAGCTCCCGTCTACTCCAGTTTCATTCCCTAATTTTCCGCCCTTTCGTTCTGGGCAACCCCTTTCCGCACACAAAATATTCCTGAATTAATCGCAAAAGCCAACCATAACCCACTCCGTCAAGGAAGTCATAAAAGGGCTCTCAGATGCATGTTGTTGAGACGAAACAATAGAAACATTTTGCTGCTACCATTTTCAATAACCACTTCAGCTCCCACTGAGTGTGTTTGAATTTTCTACAAAATAACACTTGTCGAAACATTTGTGCATAAAGAGCAACTGACATTAAACCTCTGTCGAAAATCTTGTGATATCTTAAACGAGATCCAACAATACCGCCATGCTCTGCCTGTTTCGCGTGCGCTAGCTCTCATTTTGATCGTGAGAACTCCCAAAGAAGACAACGCAGCTAAGTCTATTCTAAATGTTGCGCTTGATGGTTTTAGAATCAAAAATATGACTGGGATAAAATTATCAGAGTTTTGTTCACCACACTGTTCTGCACGAATGATCAAAGCACCTGAAATCACGAGCACTTCCTACGCTGCACCCTGCGCTTTATCAGCACTAAAGTGATAAACCCCCGTTCCACAATGCTCTAAAAATGTAATCCTTAATCACCCTGTTAAGAAACTGCCGTAACAGAAAAGACTCGTGTTTTCATAATTGCAGTAACAGTACCAGATCGTTCCCACAGTTATTCCGTTATGCACAAACGCATCTTTCGCGTCATCTAAACGCACGACGGCTATATACCTCACCATACACAGTGTTCTTAACGGCGAACCGAACACGTTGCCACGTTGTAGATAAATTTACTGCTATGCTTATGGCACCATACATGTGCTAAACGACAGCCACGCAACTGTTACCCGCGTGTGCAGTTCATGCTCGAAACATTCACTTTCAGGAAGTGTGCATGTCATTGCGCTAAGTGCGCATGAAGTTGAAAAAGCGAAACATTTTTCTTTCAGGATGACTGCAAACAAGAATAAAAAAGCAGCCATATTTGATATCTCTGTCGACGGCCGGCGTTGCTTTAGGAAGCCAGAAAAATTCTTCCAGCTCATCTCTGATATAGTATCAACTGGCTAATCTTTCCGTTGTTTAGCTCGTGCCTACTATTGGGCGCTGTAAAGTATCGATACATCACGAGCAGCTTTTGCGGCGAATCAAGTGATATGCGAGCCGATTGCGACTCGTTATTCAGCGAATCAACGCGACGCCATGCTGGCTCGTGTCAAAGCAACATTCGTCAGTAGCTGTGAAGACTCATTGCCGCTGATCACGTGACCCCCTGGAGGAAAGTACAAAGCCTCGTGTGCGCAGACTTCGTCTTCACTGTGAAGTGTTCATCGCGCAGCCACACTCATGCCTCTTTCGCGGGAAGAAGCAACGCGTCGGGCCGCTCTGCCCAACGGTCATTCGGGGGCCCTCATGCAGGATGCGCCCCAAGTGCCGAATGGCCACAGCTCGCATCTACAGGGCGTTCAAACGCAGCCAACTCGCTCCCTGCGACGACGGAGCATTCCAGAAATCGAGAACGGAAATGCAGTGTTCCTTGGGGAGCAGAGCTGTAAGTTCTGGCAGTCGCCATCGGCCGGTCCTCTTCCAGAGCACCATACAACTCCCAATCAATCGTTCTTGAACGTTCAACCTTCATCTTCACGTATGACTGACGGCAGCCTAGGCTCTACTACCTCGAGCATCGGGAACCCTGCAGAGACAGGCGTCGTACATACAAAGGACGCTTCACTTCCGCCACTCAGCCCAGAAGTGTCTGCACCAGAACAGAATCCCACGAGGACCAACAGGTCGCCACAAGTTCTCGCCTGGATCCAAGACTCGAGATCAATGAGTGCACCCATCTGTCGAATCTGTCACGACGAAGAAGGACAAGAGCCGCTGCTGTCCATGTGCAAGTGCTCGGGCAGCATGGCCCTTGTGCATGTGTCCTGTCTGGAACGCTGGTTGAACACCCGCGACAGCGTCGACTGCGAGCTCTGCCACCACCGCTTCCCGACCACAGCCGTTCACTACAACACATTTGTCCTCTTTTACCACTGGTTCATCCAAGGCGGGAGGAGATCGCAGACGGCTCTGTGTAAAACTCTGGTGTTCTTCACCTTCTGGGGGCTAGCGACAGTGTCCGTTGTCTACATCACAGTATCCGTACTCACGCAGCCAGATCGTCACAAGTACGCCTGGCTTGTCTGCCTCCCGATGGTGGGTTTTCTCCTGACATGCGCACACGATTCGTTTCTGAGAGTTCGCTCTTTTTATTCGTCGTTCCGGTCCTGGCAGTTGGAAAATCCGATGCTAAGGCGTCTGGTGCCGCCTTCTACCGGCAGAGCTTGAGCCAGCCACAACAGGACCCCCGAGGAACCGACGAGCCCCCTCATAGGAGCGTCATCGGCAAGCACTTTTGCAAGCGCTTTCTGTGAGCCGGGCGATCTGCTACTTCGGCTGCGCTTCTTTAGCCTTCTTACCTTTCTGACGAAACGGTGACGCTGTATGTTGTTCCGTGAAATTAAACGTGCCTTGCCATTGACACACTTATTAGTCGTACTTGCGAAAAGTTCATGCTTTCGAACCGCCAGGTATTCTCTATCACTTTGCGATTGTACAACCAGAAGCTAAGCCGGAGCGAGAACCGGAAAGCATAAAGGTGTAACTCCGCTAGTGCATAGAAGCGGTGGCAAAGAGCCTTAAGGCGAAAAACTATTTCTGTGTCTTCATCATATATTTGGGTGTGTAGCTGAAAAGCTAAGCAGCACAGCAGCAAAGATAGCATTCATTCCTTATCTTACTTTCCGCCTTCCCGGTGTTCGCAGGAAACCTAAGTAACATTTTTTCTCTCTTTATTAAATCTTGTGCAGTGTGTAGTCAGCTATAACAATAAGAAAAGGACTCAAGAAGAACGGCGAAAAGCTAGATGTGCCGAGCTTCTAAAAATTTAGCCATTCTACATTCAAAGCGAGGAACGTGACGTTCCAGGCCAGGCTGGATCTAGTTTGTTGTGTGCGCGAACTTTTGATTCTTTTTTACCATTTTCAATGTTATAGGCACAGCGGAGGTACTTTCGTTCAGAGCAGTTCGTAGACATCCGTCCTGAGTTCATCCATTAAAGAATGTACTAATCGCCAAACAAAGTCCTCCATCAATATTCGTCTCCGGATAGGCACAATGCCGCGCTGTTTAAAAGCCCCGGTATGAATAACTTATTCTTTCACCCCGGCGCGCATTTTCTTACGCAAAATTTTGCGACAGCAGCTAAATCAGCATTGGCTTAACAATGGGAAAAATACCGAAAAATGTGTGTGTGTGTGGGGGGGGGGGGGGTGGTATGGGGTCCTGTGGATATTTGTGCAATGCCCCCGGGATGATGCGTTATAACGATGCAAATTCCCATGGTTTTTCGGGCGCGTTTACCAAAGAAGGATAAAAATAGATAAAGTCAGTATGAGGCGAGTTGGGGCTAATTTAGAGTCGGAACACAACATAACCTTGTCCCTCCATTCCATATAAGGAAAAAAATTGCTAGGTGACCATCACGTACTGAGCAAACATCATTGCTAGGGGCGTCAATCGTGGCACTGAAGTTAAGGGAGCTGCTGACGAACCGCCTTGCAATCGACCGACCAGCCACGCCAGAACTCTGAGAACTCCGACCTTGTGACAGTGATCAGTGTGGAATGAAGCACAGCATGGCCGAGTTATAACTCTGTTTTTGTTGTTGATTCTAGTGAAAAAAAAAACTCTTCTGAAATAAACATAGCCGAAATACATTTCTACGTTCCGATAAAAGACGCAAAGACAGGGAGGCTTTCGTGGCACTCACGCCAGAATTGCGATGATAGACGATTTAAAGCGAAATGCATGATTCTACACACTTTTTATTTCAGTCATGACTGAAAAGACGCATGGGTTCCAGACAAACCCTGCATATCCCAGTTTTGGACGAACAAAAGTTCTGTAAAGAAGTTTTAGTTGGCTGGGACAACGTGACAGGTTTCGTGACCAAGAATAGTCCTTTTGTCTAAATGTTGGCAAGTACACTGACTTTTTCCCTTCCTTGTTCACTTTGTGATTATCAAATCTGTTCTGAAGTAGCCAAGCGTATAGTTATCAAGCGCACGTCCTGCACATTCGCCACTTGGGCCGGAGCCACAGACAAGTCAGTGAGCTTGAAATGCGAGAGTGGTGCTTAGCGGGGCCGTCGGAAGCACTTCTTTGGGCGCCTATCGTCTCGGATTGCGTCTTGCACTATGCATAGGCCACGTGTAAAGCCGTGTTCTCCTTCCGCAGACTTGGCATATGACACTGAGCAATAGTTTTACCCCTACCAATTATATAAACCAGTTATGCCCGAGCCTTTATTTTCTGAGCGGGTGCTGTAAAAATTAGTGCATTTCATTTAGAGCCATGTGTGTTTCGTTCTATTTTCATTCAGCTTACAGTTGAAGACGCTCTCGGGCTATTTAAGCGACACAGGCCTTGACTCGCGTTTGTAATGTTAGAAAATGTGCCTAATCTTTTTTCATATGCTTTCTCCCATCATCATCATCATCATCCCGCCACTGAGAGTGTTTGAATTTCCCGCAATCTGCACAAAAAATAGGTTACATTAAACCCGAGTCAAAAATCTTCTGTGATCTTAAACAAGATTAAACAATCCCGCCACTTCCAGCCTGATCGTGAGTCCTCGCAAATAAGCACCACAACGTAGCTAAGTCGTTTTTTAAAAGTTGCACTTGACGGCTTTAAGATCAGGAATATGACTGCTATAAAATTATCGGAGCTGTTTTCTTCACCACGCTCTTTTACAGGAATGATGGCAACCTGAATTCACGAAATCTTCCTGCGGTGCAGACTGATACGCATTATCAGCACTAAAGTGATAAGCCAGCCTTTCACAATGCCATAAAATGTCATCTTTGATCACCCTCTACTGAACTGTCATAACGCAAAAGGCTCCTCTTCCCATTATTGCAGTAACAGTTGCATTAATAAACCCTTTCTTAGCCGACGCACCGTCTTTGCTAAAAGTAACCGAGCAGCCGCGACGGCATTGAGAGCGGGCTCTCAGCTGAGAGGTGGCGCTGCAGTCCCCGACGCTGCATATAAGGAATGTGGATACGAAATGGAGAAAGCGAACTAGAAATTTGACAGGCAAATATCTGAACAGCAGTAGGGGGGGAAATCAGCAATTATCAGTTAAGAAAAAGGTTAAAGGAACAGAGAGAGCTCTGTGGAAAACAGGGATGCTGACCAAGTCAGCACTGGGAACATACATAATTTTTAAGCAGGAAATTGCCAAAGAAAATATCTATGATAATTGTAGGGGAAGCTCCTTGTTGTTTGAGGCCAGGACGGGAGTTTTGCGGACTAAGATATATGGAGCCAGGTACCATGAGATAGACATGTTGTGCGTTGCGTGCGGAGAGGAGGAGGAAACGCCTGAACACTTGATACTTTTCTGTAAAGGGATTCACCCTACAGTGGAGAGCAGCGGGGCCGATTTATCCAAGGCATTGGGATTTAAGGATAGTGAAGGGAAAGTAGATTTTAAGCGGGTAGAAGTAACCAAGGGAAGGTTATCTGATTGGTGGCTAAAAACAAGAGAAGAGTAAAATTTCATAAGTCATGGCTAGGTGGCTTGAGCCACCGACCGATTTAAAGGGTTCAGCCGTATACATCCATCAATCCTGACTGCTGCTTCCCGGCAGCGAGTGCAAACTGGATGAGGTAAGACCGCGTTCATGCCCTCCTACCTTCGATGATATGAAGTAAGCAGATAATATACGCGGGGAACAATTTCGCGCATTTGAAGTGCTGTCATACTCAGCGAGGGCGCAGTGTTACGTCAGCGAGTTTACTCTTGCAGCCGGGGAGCAACGAGCAGAGCTGAAGATAGCAGCACCGTGGCTCAGCTTCCAGCCCGGCTGCTCAGTTACTTTTGGCAAAGACTGTACATTTTGTGGCAGCTAACTTACGCCGAACACATGCTTCTCAATACATCACGTTCTTAACGGCGAGCAGCAAAGATTGCCCAGTTGTACACTAAATGTAGATCTATGCTGACAGCGCAATACATGCGCTGAAAAGACAGCCCCACAACTGTTATCCGCCATCGTGAGTACAGTTCGTGTCCGCAGAATTCCCTTTTCAGTACGTGCGCTTGTTATTGCTGCATGCGCGCACGGGGTTGATACAGCAGAGTAACTTTTTTTATTTGGCTGACTGCAAGCAAAAATAAAAAGCAAAATTTCGCATATCTCCGGACGGCGAGCGTCGCTTTTGGGACCGAAAAATTACTTCTAGGCATATCAGATCTCTGATAGTATCAATTGGCTATTCTTTCCGTCGGTTCGAGTACGTGTGCTACCGGGCCCGATAAAGTAGCGCTTAATCACGGGCAGCGCTTTTTGCGAATCAACTCATCTGCGAGCCGATTATGACTCGTTACTCTGCGAATAAACGCGATGCCGTGCTCTCTCCTGTCAAAACAATATTCGTCAGGAGCTGTGACGACTCATCGCCGTTGATGCTGTTGCCGCCTGGAGGAAAGAAAAAGCTCTTGTGTGCGCAGGCTTAGTCTTCACTGTGAAGTGTTCGTCGCAAAGCCACACTCTTGCCACTTTCGCGGGAAAAAGCAGTGCGTCGGGTATTTGTGTCCGACGGTCAATCTGAGACCCTCATGCAGGATGCACCCAAAGAACCGAATGGCCACAGCTCGCATCCACACTGCCTTCAAACGCAGCCAAGTTGTTCGCTGTGGCCACGGAGCATTCCCGATACCGAAGACAACATTGCAGTATTCCTGAGGGAGCAGAGCCACAAGTTTCGGCAATCGCCATCGGCTTGTTCTTATCCAGAGCACCAGACAACTCCCAATCAATCGTCCTCGGACGTCGAACCTTCATTTTTACGTACGCCTTACAGCCGCCTACTTTCCGCTACTTCGAGCATCGAGGAGCCTGCAGAGACAGGCGTCGTGGTAACTCAGGACGCTTCTCTTCCGCCACTCAACCCAGAAGTGTCTGCACCAGAACAGAATCACACGAGGACCGACAGGCCGCCACAAGTTCCCGTCGGGATCCAAGACGTGACAGCAATGAGCGCACCCATCTGTCGAATCTGTCACGATGAAGAAGAAGAAGAGCTGCAGCTGTCAATGTGCAAGTTCTCGGGCAGCATGGGTCTTGTGCATGCGTCCTGTCTGGAACGCTGGTTGAACACCCGCGACAGCGACGACTGCGAGCTCTGCAACCACCGCTTCCCGACCACAGCCGTTCAGTACAGCTCAGTTGTCCTCTTCCACCACTGGTTCCTGCAAAACGGGAGGAGGATGCAGTGGGCTGTGTTTGTAGACCTGGTGGTCTTCACCCTTTTGGCGCTGTGGGCAGTGCTGTCCTGCTACTACTCAAGGCGCAAAGTCTCGATGCAAGCACTTGGGATATACACCTGGATGATCGGCGTAATGATAACGTTTTTCGTCGTGGTTTACACTGCGATTTGGTATCGGAGAGCTCGCTTTTTTTCATTCGTCGTTCCGGTTCTGGCAGTCGTAAAATCCGATGCGAAGGCGTCTGGTGGCGCCTTCTATCAGCGGAACTGGAGCTAGCACAAACCGGACGCCCGAAGAACGACGAGCTCCACGTAGCCTCCAGACGTTGTTTCAGGTACCAGCTGCGATAAGCAACCCCCACTGCTTCAGCCTGAAGACGCGGAAGGCATCACAGGAGCGTTATCGGGCACCTGTCTATCGAAAGCGCTGTTACTCAGTGAGCTGAACGATCCTGCCCTTCGGCTACACTTCCTCAGCCCTTTTACTTTTCTGACGAAACAGTGACGCTGTATGTTGTTGCGTTAAAATAAACCCGCTGTGCCATTGGCAAATTTTTTAGTTGTACTTGGGAAAACTTCTCCATGCTTGTGAGCAATGTTAGCCACGTATACTCGCTTTCTCATCGTGTTGTATTACGATTAGAGACTAAGCTGGAACAAGAATCGCAAAGTATAAAGATGTAGCTTTTTGGTCAGCTGACCATCCTGTGGGCTGCTAGTGCATGAAAACGGTGGCAAAAACCGTCACGAAAAAAAAACATATTTGTGTTTTCTTCCTATATCTGAGTGCTCTCGTTTAGAGCAGACCTAAATGACATTTTTTTGTTCATTAAATCTTGTGAAGAGTGTAGTTTGTGATAACGGTAAGAAAAAGGTGTCAAGAAGAACGGCGAGGAGCTAAATGTGCCGTGCTTCTAAAAGTACATTGTTCCAGCGTTCAAAGCGAGGAACACCACTTTTCAAGCCACTCTGGATTTAGTTTGTTGTCTGTGTGAAGTCTTGCCTTTTTTGTGGTTTTTTCGGCAATTTCATTGTGATAGGAGCATCAGAGCTACTTTCATTCCGAGTAGTCAGTGTACATCCGTGCTGATTTCAGCTCATAGTTTTTCAGCGCAACAGCACGCGACCAAATAAAAGAAGGAAGAGAATAAAGATGAACACCCCCCTGACTGACAACTATTTATTTAGCGACACACACAGCTTAAATACACTAAAACCAGCGCAGGTGCACACTGTGCAAGTAGAAAAGAGGACAAAAGAAGCACATCACGCCTTTATCACGAAAAGTGAAAGGAACGCCTTTTAAGTGTTATGCAAAAAACTGATAGAAGTATCCCTAAGATATTCTGACCCAGCTCTCTGAATATAATATGCTTTTATCGTTTCACGGGTTGTTTTTAATTTGCTTCTGCTCTGAATTTTCACTCCAGAAAACATCGGTGTACAATCCTTGCAAGTAGCGCAGTGCTCGACAAAGTTAGCACCCAAGCAGCACAGGTCATCGGCCAGTATTGCAACAGGATGGTCCCATCCTGGTCCTTTGTAGGGCCGGCCTTTGCCAATACGTCTCCAATGTTGGGCCAATTACTTGTGCTGCGTGGGCACCTTCCCTATTGCTTAGGTCTCTTGGGTGCTCCCTGAGCCGGTCGATGAAGCAACACCCTGTCTGTCCGATGTAAGACCTGCCACACGTCAAAGGATTTCGTACACAACGCTTGTGGCGCATTCTGCAAAGCAGTTCCTGTGCCTATTTTTGCACCCACGTTGTTTGTTTTCACTTGTGATGCGGTGTCGGGCCATGTGGCCAAGCTTCTGAGGGGCTGAAAAGAACAACTGTGCCAGTTTGCCACCTTTTTGAGGCCATGGGAGAGTTTTTGCACGTAGGGCATCATTTCAGGCCTTACTTTAGCCAGCGGAGGGCTTATTGCCTCCTTGCGATTTCTAGGCTTGAACATCTTCGAGGGCGCTTCTGCAACCGCGACAACAACCGACACACGGAAACCGGCGGCCTCAAGCCTAGCCAATTGATTTCCAAAACTATCTTGCAAATCATGCACATGATTTTCTGAAGTCCGGACTCTAAGCAAACTTTCGCAGTTCTTTTTTTTCAAATTTTCGAATAGGATGAATTATATGGCAACTGGATGACTTAAGTCCGCGCTCTCGCCCTCCTTCCTTGGATGGTAAGAAGTAAGCATTCAGAGCGCTCTCATACTCAGCGACGGCGCAGGCTTGAGTAAGCCTCTTTACACTCACAGCCCAAGAGCAGCGGCCAGGATGGATAATAAGGCAGATCCCTTTAAATCGGGCGGTGGCTCAAACCACCTAGACATGACTTGTGAAATATCACTCTAGTCTTGAGCACCGAAGATGGCAGCGCCTTCGCTCGGCTGCTCGGTTACTTTTGGCGAAGACTGTACCTTTTGCGGCAGGAAAAGGTACTCCGGCCATATGTATCCCAATACATCATGTTTTTAAACGCCGAACAGCGCACATTGCCCAGTTGTACTCGAACTGTAGGTCTATGCTGGCAGCACAATACATGCTTAAAAGACAGCCGCACAACTGTTACCCGCCATCGTGAGTACAATTCGTGTCCGCAGAATTCATTTTTGACTGCGTGCGCTTGTTATTACGGCATGTGCGCACCGAGTTGGAACAGCAGAGTGAGTTCTTTTTTCGCTGACTGCAAGCAAAAATAAACATCGAAAGTTCGCATATCTCTCGACGGTGGGCGTCGATTTAGGGAGCCGGAAAATTTCTTCTAGCCATCTCTGATAGTATCAATTGGCTATTCTTTCCGTCGCTTCGTGTACGCATGTTACCGGGCCCACTAAAGTAGCGCTTCATCACGAGCAGCGCTTGTTGCGAATTAACTGATCTGCAAGCCGATTACGACTCGTCATTCTGCGAATCAAAGCGATGCCATGCTTGCTCGTGCGAAAGCCACATTCGTCAGGAGCTGTGACGACTCATTGCCGTTGATGCTGTTGCCGGCTGGAGGAAAGAAAAAGCTCGTGTGTGCGCAGGCTTAGTCTTCACTGTGAAGTATTCGTCGCATAGCCACGCTCATGCCTCTTTCGCGGGAACAAGCACTGCTTCAGGCCGCTGTGCCCAACGGTCATTCGGAGACACTCATGCAGGATGCACCCCAAGAGCCAAATGGCCACATGTCACATCCACACCGCCTTCAAACGCAGTCAAGTTGTTCGCTGCGCCGACGGAGCATTCCCGATGCCGAAGACGATATTGCAGTGTTCCTGAGGGAGCAGAGTTGTAAGTTTTGGCAATCGCCATTGCCTTGTTCTTATCTAGAGCACAAGACAACTCCCAATCAATCGTCCTCGGAAGCTGAACCTTCATCTTTTTATACGCCTTACGGCCATCTACTTTCCGCTACTTCGAGCATCGAGAACCCTCCAGAGACAGGCGTCGTGGCAACTCAGGACGCTTCACTTCCGCCACTCAACCCAGAAGTGTCTGCACCAGGACAACATCCCACGACGACCAGCAGGCCGCCACAAGCTGCCGTCGGGATCCAAGACGTGACAGCAATGAGCGCACCCATCTGTCGAATCTGTCACTGCGAAGAAGGACAAGAGCCGCTGCTGTCGATGTGCAAGTGCTCGGGCAGCATGGGCCTTGTGCACGTGTCCTGTCTGGAACGCTGGTTGAACACCCGCCACAGCGACGACTGCGAGCTCTGCAACCGCCGCTTCCCGACCACAGCCGTTCAGTACAGCTCAGTTGTCATCTTCTACCACTGGTTTCTGCAAAGCGGGAAGAGGACACAGTGGGCTGCGTTTGGAAGCCTGATGTTCTTCACGATTATGGGGCTGTGGGGAGTGCTGTCCTGCTACTACTCAATGCCCGCAGTGTCGATGCAAGCGCTTGGGGACCACGCCTGGATAATCGGCCTCATGGTAACTACATACGTCCTGGTTTACACAACGGCGTTATTTGTGACAGTTCGCTGTTTTTACTTGTCGTTCCGGTCCTGGATATCGCAAAGTCCAAAGCGAAGGCGTCTGGTGGTGCCTTCTATCGGCAGAGCTGGAGCTAGCCACAACAGGCTGCCCGAAGAAGCGGCGAGCTAGATGTAACCCTCACCGCTTCAGCGTGAAGACGCGTGAGGCATCACAGAAGCGCTATCGGACACCTCTCTCTCTATTGGAAGCGCTCTCACTGAACCTTTTACCTTTCGGACGAAACGGCGAGGCTGTATGTTTTTTTCGTGGATTTAAAAACGCTGTGTCATTGGCACATTTATTAGTCGTGCTTGCGAGAACTTCTTCATGCTTTTCAACTGTGTGAGCCAGGTATACTCGCTTTTGCATCTTGTGGTATTACGATTAGAAGCTTAGCCGCAGCGAGAATCGGAAAGCATAAAGACAACTTTTCCGTCCTCTGACCATCTTGTGGGCTACTAGTGCATGGACCGGTAGCAAGAAGCCTCGCGGCGAAAAAACATCTCTGTTTTGTAGCGATAGCTACATTACGGTAGCATTTCGACCCTTCAGCGTGGCTGCGCGCCACCCTGTGGGTGCGCCGCCACGCAGTCAAGTGGTGCGGAGCAGCTGCTGGTGGCGCGGCGCCCTGGTTGATCACGTGGTTCGTCACGTTACCAAGTTCCACTTGGCCAGCTGTAGCTATCGCACCACTCCGCGTTTAACCAAACCTACACCACCGCCAATTTTTTCATTTAACTGTTATTGCAACCTAATTCAACTTAATCTCTTAATCCACTGCAGTCAGCCAGAATCTACCAGTTATCAACGAATCCACTGTAATCCTACTTAATGAAATGTAATCCACTCTTAATTCACGACCATCCACCGTAATCTGAGTTAATACACGGTGCTGCGTCTGATTCGAATTTAATCATCTATCAGTTCACCACAATCTTCCGTAATCCAACTTAATCCACTCAACTGCAGTTTAATCAAATGTAACCCCATCAATGACCAGAATTCTCTTAGTTGATCTTAATCCCACACAATGCACTCCTGATCTACCGTAATCCACAATAACCCACACTAAACTAACCTTATCGGCTCTCAATCCACCGTAATCCCAATCCAATATAATCCGGGGCTGCCGCGGTGAAAAAGTCACCCGTGTGCTCTGCGATGTAAGTGCACGTTAAAGATCCCCAGGTGGTCGAAATTCTTACCAGAGACCTCCACTATACGGCAACTATTTTTCCTTTCTCTCACTCCCTCCTTTATCCCTTCCCTTACAACGCGGTTCGGATGTCCACTGAGATAAGTGAGACTGTTACTGCGTCATGTCCGTTCCTAAAAACCAATTTCCAATATTTCTTGGTCAGATTAAGAGGACGTTGTCTTTGCATAATGTAGCCAAGTGAGAATAAATTACTGCCTTAATGACGCATCCTATTCACTTTATATAACAGCATGGCCCGTGTTTATTGAGTGAAATGTAACTGAGACAACTCAATACATCCTACTACTAAATCATTAGAAAAGCGAAAACGTTTTAGAACAGTTACTGAGTTAAAAAACATACCTTGCACACGTCTCAACTTTTTGAAGCATCACGCATGCTCACCAATGCCATGCTTCCTTAAGCATTGACGAAACCGCACCATATTGGGGGGGGGGGGGGGGGCAACCTTAGCTGAAAATTTGCCGTAACATATTATTGACATAACAATCACATGTGAGAGAATAATAATAATTATTATTATTATTACTCTAGGAGCACGTAACAACAAGGTCAAGAATGAGAGCATTATAACGCAGCATAAGCACGGTACATCAAAGCGTTCACCCCCTTCAGACCCCAGCCCATGCTTACATAGTGGCCGCAATGAGAACTGTTAATAAGCACAGCTTTAAAAAAATAATTTTGCATCATTTACGCATTGTATGGTTGGCACAATGCAAGACGTATAGCTGCGAAGTTATGTCAGTGAGAAAAAAACAGCGAAAGAAACAATGCATTCCTTACAGTCGGCGCTTGAAGTAAGACTGCTGCGTCTCCGGAACGTTCATTTCGTGTTCCAAGAACGTCCGAATGCTTCAAGTTAACGTTCCATAAATAGCGCCTAACACTTCTTCCTTCAACATTAAGGGTTGATCTTTAGGGAGCGTTCCAAGAGAATTAAGTTGTAGGAAAATTATTGCCGAACGGAGTGAACTGAGATTCAATTGACGGGTGGGGAATAATTTGCTCCCTGTTGTCTTCTATCAGTAGATGGCACTTCCACAATTAACAAACGAGCTCAATAAAACTGTTGTATTGAAGCGAAAAGCTTCACTACGCCAGCTTTTCGACGCCAGCTTTTCGAGCCGTCAGCCGGACCGCAAGTTTGACCTTGAATGTAGCTAGAGGTCAATCCATGAGCATAACTGGTGGTAGTCAGGCTCGACACATGACGTCGCCTACAGCAGCGGCACCAGTGGCTGTTACACTAACTGTGTCGACTTTGACCTTTGACCTTGGCCTTCGCTCAAGCGGGAAAGCATCTTCCGGCATCGCATGCGCAGGTCAGGAAAGTGGGTTCTGCATAAAACGCCGCTGCACTTTGATACGTTCAGCGGAACGCTAGGCGTGATAGATGCGCCGACTACCGTGGAGAGCGGCAGATGTTGTTAGTGGCTATTTATTAATAAAATAAAATTTGAAAGAAAAGATATTGTTAGCCGCGGCATCTGCCATCGAAACCTGAAGCACCTCAGCTGCGGCTAGCGGGAATAAAAGGACAGGGGATGCTGAACCTGATTAGAGAGCGATAGCCGCCGATGTGCGCTCTGTCACCGCGTTGCGGAGAGGAGGAAAGGAGGCATTCCAGGCCTGTCTCTTCCTCGCCTATGTCTCTTCCTCATCACGCCTATGTCTCTTCCTCGGGAAGAAGCACTGCGTCAGCCTGCCATGCCTAGCGGTCATTGCGGCGCTCGACTACTGATCCGGATTTCCCGGGTTCGAACCCGACCGCGGCGGCTGCGTTTTTACGGAGGAAAAACGCTAAGGCGTCCGTGTGCAGTGCGATGTCAGTGCACGTTCAAGATACCCAGGTGGTCGAAATTATTCCGGAGCCCTCCACTACGACACCTCTTTCTTCCTTTATTCTTTCACTCCCTCCTTTACGCTTTCCTTACGGCGCGGTTCAGGTGTTCAACGATATATGAGACAGATACTGCGCCATTTCCTTTCCCCCAAAACCAATTATTATTATTATTAGACCCAGATGTAGGATTCACCACACGACGCGTATCTCTCTCCACAGCCCTCCCAGCCGAATGGCCACAGCTCGCATCTAAACGGGATTCACGCGAAGGCAGTGCGAAGCGGTTCGCTACGAGGAGAGAACATCTCTGACACCGAAGACGAAATTGCAGTGTTCGCGGAGGAGCAGTGCGTCAAGTTCTTTTATCTCGCCACCTTCTTGTCGTTATCCAAAGCCCCCAGCAACTCTCCGTCACTCGTTTCCGGACGTCCAACCTTCGTCTTCAAGCACGCGTGGCTGCAGCCTCCTTTCCACCACATCGAGCACCGAACGTAACAACGACGAGACAGGAGATCCAGGCTCCGTGCAACGGAGAGACTCTTTGATCCTGTCCCCCAACTCGCAAGTGCTAGCCGAAGAACCGACTTCGACGCGGGACAGCATGGCGCCACGAGTTCCCGTCGGCCTCCCCAACAACGAGACAGAGGGCACCGCACCCATCTGCCGAATCTGTCACGACGAAGGACACGGGCACCTAGTGCCGGTGTGCGAGTGTTCCAGCAGCTTAGGCCTCGTGCATGTGCCCTGCCTTGAACACTGGCTGTACGCACGCAACGCCGATGACTGCGAGCTCTGCCACCACCGCTTCCCGACCGCGACAACCGAGTTGTCCGCTTCTTCCACTGTTTCATGCACTGCGGGAGACAGCTGCAGCGCGAACTCTTTTCAGAACTGCTGCTAACCGTGCTTATGCCTCTGGTGGCCGCAGTTGGATGGTACCTCACACTGTACGCCGATTCGGTGGAAGCGTTTCGTAACCACGTGTGGGTTTTGGCAATCGTAGGGAACGCTGACCGGCTTCTTGCCGATAACGTTTGTCATGCTGTACATGGCGTAGTCGTTTTCTGGAGCTTCGCGTTACTACTTATCGTTCCGGCCTTGGAGGGATAAAAATCCTATCCGCAAAGCTAATGATGATGGCTCCAGCCGTAGGAACGGAAACTACCCACAGCAGGGTGCCTGAGGAAGCGTGGAACTCGAGGGAGACGGTAGGCATTGTCGTTCAAAACATCTGCAGCGTGAAAAGGTGTGAGGCAGTACTGGAGCGTTACCAACCTCCTTTACGGCGGAAACGGTGTTATTAGACACCTTTAGCACACCGTGGACCGTGCTGCCGGTACCGGAGTACAGAGAGCCCGCACGCAATGTGCATGCTCAAATCGCCTTGACAGCGCCAGATGTCGCCATGTACTCGGTAGCTGCGCGCGCGCCTGCAGCATCGGGACCAATCAGCGCATGCTCGCTGGCGGTGGGCGGGCTACCGGTACTCAGGCAGCGATAACGGTAACACGGGGCACGGTGTGCTAAAGGTGTTTTTACCCTTGTAAGCATGAAGATGTAAGCATGAAATCCATTGCAATAAAAACGTGATGTATTATGGGGCGCCCCTTTAATAGTGATGGTTGGTCTTAAAGCTTGAGGGGCCTCCCTCATCAGCCAGTGACCACATAGCTGCTTTTTATGGTTGTACTAGCAGTGGCCCCAATCCGTTTGGACGCCATGCCAGGTCAACAAGGAGAGAAGTATAGAAAGAGCCCGCAATAATGTTACGGCGAGAGTCGTTCATGGGTGCCCACTCTGAGTCGTCGCGTATCTGAAGTCGCATGTAATTGCAGCGTACTTATATTTTACGGTTGTAGTTGTGCCGCAAATCCGCTTGGGTACCAAGCCAGTTTAAGATAGGATAGGGTGTAAGGCTGTGCACACAAAGAAATCCACGCCAACGCACTGGCATCCCTCACTGGGGCCAGAACATTTTTTTTTTGTAGCGAGAGCTACACTGGGCTACCAGTCGGGCATTTCGCGGTGCATGGGAGAGGCCGGCTGTGCGCATGCGCCGTTATCATGGCAACCGAAGAGGAGGAAAATGCGGCGTGCGCTTCGCCGTCGCCGCGGCCGCGCACCCGCTCCACCATCAAAGTCGAGCGTGATGTCACGCGGATGAGCAGTTGTGCGCATGCGCCGATACCATGGTAACCAGAGAGACCCCACAGCTGTGCGGCGTTCTTCGTCGCCGCCTCGGCGCACGCCGCACTATCCCCCGAACCCCTCGTCGCATGAGCAGAATTGCGTATAAAAGGCGGAAATGTAGTGGGCGCCTGTATCACAACGTTTGACATACACGCAGAGAACGAGAGCCCAGCTCTGCTAAACGCCGGTATAGACAAAAGAAGATTAACTCTTCCGATTCTCAGGTTGTCGCCTGGGAGTTGGCTTCAAATAAATAAGAGCGCTGGAGTCTGTGTTCGGCTTCTGGAAAGCGGCATTATCATCCAAGGAGTCTACGTGGCAGCGGGAACATCTCTCAAGCAGGGGACGGATGTGGTTGCCACGTGTATACCAGCCTACGGCACGGTTTCACAGTTGAGGGTGACTTTGGGTGATTACAATAGGAAACAGGACTTTCTTAGTCAGTGTATGAAATAAAGGTTCGACTTTAATTTAGCTTCGGGCCCTCACGTCCAGACTACAGAATGGGGAACTGCTATAAAGCTTGTATACTAAAGAGGCTCTACCAAATCGAAATACTGTATCGACAAAATTGAGACCGCTACATGCTACTTCAGAGATCAACGGACAGTCTTCGTCTCTGTCAAGCAAAATTAATAAAAGATGTGTATACCCAATGTCTCTCATTGCTAAACATACAGTGACCCCCACAAGCTCAGCCAGGGAAACGTCCCTCTCGCTACGTATATCTTGGCTTAGCCGAGCTAAGCCACTGCAAATTTTTTCAGAACGATCGCAATTTACACTCTCTCTGGTGAAAATATCGTGTAGAAAATGTACATTTGCAATCGTTACGAGCATTAAAAACCATTTTGAACGATATGAATATGCCTAAAATACCTACGAATAAGATTTTTAACTCAATTCAGTGCATAATCACTGCGATGTTTGAGTAGATTTCAAATTTCAGTTTCGAGTTGTTTTTTTTGGAGTACAGCGTTGTTGTTTTTTTTTTTCAAGGGTTACGCCACCAGCCGCTCATGAAGGCGAGCGTGCACAATGCTGCATTTTCTTCTACCCGCCGCGGTGGCTCAGTGGTTAGGGCGCTCGGCTACTGATCCGGTGTACCCGGGTTCGAACCCGACCGCGGCGGCTGCGTTTTTATGGAGGAAAAACGCTAAAGCGCCCGTGTGCTGTGCGATGTCAGTGCACGATAAAGATCCCCAGGTGGCCGAAATTATTCCGGAGCCCTTCACTACGGCACCTCGTTCTTCCTTTCTTCTTTCACTCCCTCCTTTATTCCTTCCCTTACGGCGCGGTTCATGTGTCCAACCATATGTGAGACAGATACACAGATACTGCGCCATTTCCTTTCCCCAACAGCCAATACAATTCTACTTCTCCTCTTTTGTAATTTTCGTGACCAATTCGTTGATTCCGTTCCCCAACTCAGCACCATGGCAGTGTTTAAACCTAACGATGCCGTGCCGAATACTTATGCACCAGAGAAAACCCCGATACGTTACGCTGACAATTCGCAAGGTTTGCCATGGTTTCTCCATAGCCACGTGATACACAGGACTGCTGCGCATATTGTCAATTTGTGGTGTCAGCCCTTATAAAAACGGTCTATAGACAGTCTGTATACTTCTCATAGAGCCTATTGCATTCCTATAGAATATGTTTTAGTCCGAGCCGCCGTGGTGGTTGAGTGGTTATGGCACTCGGCTGCTTGCCCGAAAGACGGGGGTTCGATCCCGGCCGCGGCGGTCGAATTTCGATGGAGGCGAAATTCTAGAGGCCCGTGCACTGTGCGATGTCAGTGCACGTTAAAGAACCCCAGGTGGTCGAAATTTCCGGAGCCCTTCACTACGGCGTCCCTCATAGCCTGAGTCGCTTTGGGACGTTAAACCCCGTAAACCAAACCAACCATCAGACGTTCCGAATCTAGAAGTCTCTAATCTTTTCTTATTCTCCCGCACGCTTGAATTTCATAACTAGCTAAACAGGGAAATGATGAATGGGGGAGGAGTGGCGCCAGCAGTAAATAACGTCTCCGAGAATGTCACTGCGTTCCGAACCAGCGCTGTCTAATAAAACGGGAATGCTTAGATTAAGGCGATCGCACAACGAGATAAGGCGTCTATGTTAACAGTTGCCGAAGTCGGTTATTTATTTATTTATTTATTTATTTATTTATTTATTTATTTATTTATTTATTTATTTATTTATTTATTTATTGTTTGGCCCCAAGGGCATTACAGAGAGGAGTGGGTGAATCAAAGCAGTATAAAACATAAAACAGTTAAAATATAACACGAAACTAAATAAGCACAACACATTAAATATTCACGAGTGCGTGCGCAACAAGATCATCAAAGCACGGAATCAGCAGCAACCCAAGAAAGGAGTAATGTGTTAAAAAGAAAAAAAAACGTCAGCAAAAATACATCCTTAAAGATTTGAGCAATAACGCTTACCGAACTGCGCCAAAGGCAATGATATTCATAATTTCAGCAACAGCACGAGGAAGACGATTCCAACATATAGAAGTGCTGGTAATCAAACAGTCGCGACAACATTTAGCGCTACATGACGGAATTCCGACCATGTGGCGGTGATCAGTGTGTGGTGAAGTATAGGACGGTCGGGATAGAAGTTTCTTGCTGAGATGTAGATTGTAGTGAAAAAAAATTTTCAAATAAACATACATAGCCGAAACACTTTTCTGCGTTCCGTTATTAGAGGCAAAGACAGGGAGGCTTTAATGGCAGTCACGCTCGGAGTTACATGGCAATTAGACTATATAAAGCGACAAGCGACATTCAGCGCACTTTCCAGTTCAATGATGACGAAAACGACGCCTGGGTCCCAGACAGACAGTGCGTATTACAGTTTCGGACGAGCCAAAGTTTCGTAAAGAAGTTTTAGAGCCCCAGGACAAAGTTTCAGACTGTCTTCAAAGGTTTCAAGCGTACGCTGGAACCGAATACGCATTTGTCCCGCTTCGCAATCGTTCCTGGCTGCCGCCCCGTCTTCCCCATTCACCACTTGTGCCGGAGGCGTAGCCAAGTCCGCGAGCTTGAAACGCGAGACGAGAGCTGAGCGAGCCCGCCAGCAGCGCTTCGGAGGCCGCCTATCGGCTCGGAGTGCGTCTGGCTCTATGCATAGTCGACGGCTATAGGCGTACTGTCCTAACGCAGGCGTGGAGTATCAGGCTCGCTGAATTATCGTTTTACTCCAAGCACGTTTGAAATCCAATTATGCGTAAGCGTTTTATTTTTGCGTGTGTGCTATTAAAATTTGTGCATTCAATTCATTCACATATATTTCCTTACCGTTTCATTTCGCTTCGAGTTCAATTAACCTTTCATCAAATCATATTAAGGCAGGTTCACTTTCCAGCTGATACACGTGAGCCTTTTTTTCGTACTCAACTCAGATCCTCCTCGAAAGAGGCATTTCAAGGCAAACGAGGAGCTCCCGTCTACTCCAGTTTCATTCCCTAATTTTCCGCCCTTTCGTTCTGGGCAACCCCTTTCCGCGCACAAAATATTCGTGAATTAATCGCAAAAGCCAACCATAACCCACTCCGTCAAGGAAGTCATAAAAGGGCTCTGAGATACATGTTGTTGACACAATAGAAACATTTTGCTGCTAGCATTTTCAATAACCACTTCAGCTCCCACTGAGTGTGTTTGAATTTTCTACAAAATAACAATTGTCGAAACATTTGTGCATAAAGAGCAACTGACATTAAACCTCTGTCGAAAATCTTGTGATATCGTAAACGAGATCCAACAATACCGCCATTCTCTGCCTGTTTCGCGTGCGCTAGCTTTCATTTTGATCGTGAGACCTCCCAAATAAGACAACGCAGCTAAGTCTATTCTAAATGTTGCGCTTGATGGTTTTAGGATCAAAAATATGGCTGGGATAAAATTATCAGAGTTACTTTGTTCACCACACTGTTTTGCACGAATGATCAAAGCACCTGAAATCACGAACACTTCCTGCGCTGCACCCTGCGCTTTATCAGCACTAAAGTGATAAACCACCGTTCCACAATCCTGTCAGAATGTAATCCTTAATCACTATGTTAAGAAACTGCCGTAACACAAAAGACTCGTGTTTTCATTATTGCAGTAAGAGTACCAGGTCGTTTCCACAGTTATTCCTTTTTTCACGAACGTATCTTTCGCGTCCTCTAAACGCACGACGGCTATATACCTCCCCATACACCGTGTTCTTAACGGAAAACTGAACACGTTGCCGCGTTGTAGATAAATTTAGTGTTATGCTTATGGCACCATACATGTGCTAAAAGACAGCCGCGCAACTGTTACCCGCGTGTGCAGTTCATGCTCGAAACATTCACTTTCAGTAAGTTTGCATGTCATTGCGCCATGTGCGCATGAAGTTGAAAAAGCGAAACACCTTTTTCTTTCAGGATGACTGCAAACAAGAATAAAAAAAGCAGCCATATATGCTATCTCTGTCGACGGCCGGCGTTGCGTTAGGAAGCCAGAAAAATTCATTCAGCTTATCTCTGATATAGTATCAACTGGCTAATCTTTCCGTTGTTTAGCTAGTGCCTACTATTAAACCCTGTAAAGTATCGTTTTGCGGCGAATCAAATCATATGCGAGCCGACTGGGACTCGTTATTCAGCGAATCAACGCTGCGCCATGCTGGCTCGTGTCAAAGCAACATTCGTCACGTGCTGTGCCGCTGATCACGTGACCTCCTGGAGGAAAGTACAAAGCCTCGTGTACGCAGACTTCGTCTTCACTGTGAAGTGTTCGTCGCGCAGCCACACTCATGCCACTTTCGCGGGAAGAAGCACAGTGTCAGGAGGTTGTGTCTGACGGTCATTCCGAGACCCTCATGCAGGATGCACCCCAAGGGCCCAATGGCCACAGCTTGCATCTACAGGGGATTCAGACGCAGCTATGTTGTTCGCTGCGACGACGGAGCATTCCCGATAGCGAAGACGAAAATGCAGACTTCGTGAGTGAGCAGAGCTATAAATTTCGGCAGTCCCCATCGGCCGGTCTTTATCCAGAGCACCAGACAACTCCCGATCAACCGTTCTCGGAAGACGAACCTTCATCTTCATATACGCCTTACGGCCATCTACTTTCCGCTACTTCGAGCATCGAGGAGCCTGCAGAGACAAGCGTCGTGGAAAATCAGGACGCTTCACTTCCGCCGCTCAACCCAGAAGTGTCTGCACCAGAACAGAATCCCACGAGGACCAACAGGCCACCACAACCTGCCGTCGGAATCCAAGACGTGACAGCAATGAGCGCACCCATCTGTCGAATCTGTCACGATGAAGGACACGAGCCGCTGCTGTCGATGTGCAAGTGCTCGGGCAGCATAGGCCTTGTGCACGTGCCCTGCCTTGAACGCTGGTTGAACACCCGCGACAGCGACGACTGCGAGCTCTGCAACCACCGCTTCCCGACCACAGCCGTTCAGTACAGCTCAGTTGTCCTCTTCTTCCAATGGTTCTTCCAAAGCGGGAGTAAGACGCAGTGGGCTATCTTCGCAAACCTTCTGGCCTTCACGCTTATGGGCCTGTGGGCGGTGCTGTGCTGGCACTATTCAATCCACTCACAGTTTATGCGAGAGCTTGGGATCTACATCACTTTGGCGATCAGCGTCATGTTGACGATTTTCGTCGTGGCTTACTCGAAGGCGTTATTTGTGACAGCTCGCTCTTATTACTTGTCGTTCCGGTTATGGCACTCGGAGAATCCGACGGGAAGGCGCCTGGTGCTGCCTTCTACCGGCAGAAGTGGAGCTAGCCCCAACAAAACGCCCGAGGAAGCGACGAGCTCGATGTAACCCCACCACCCCGCTTCACCGTGAAGACGAGTGGGGCATCGCAGGGGCGTTGTCAGCCACCTTTCTTTCGGAAACGCTGTCACAGTGAACCGCACAATCCGCCCCCTCAGCTGCGCTTCTTAGCCCTTTTACCTTTCTGACGAAACGGCGAGGCTGTATGTTTTTTTCCGTGGAAATAAACACTCTGTGCCACTGGCACACTTATTAGTCGTGCTTGCGAAAACTTCTCTGCCTTTGAACAGTGTGAGCCGTGTATACTTGCTTTCGCATTGTACTGTTTTACGAGAAGCTAAGCCATAGCGAGAATCGCAAAGGATAAACGTGCATAGATAAACGCTAGTGCATAGAAGTGGTGGTAAGAAGCCTGGCGGGCGTGTAGCCGCAAATCTAAGCAGCACAACGGCAAAGATACCATCATTTTCTTATCTTCGTTTTCACCTTCCCCTCGTTAACAGAACTCCTTAAGTTTTTTTTATTTCTTAGCTGTTTCGCGTGGAGTAGAGCGGCGAAAAGCTGAATGCCAACAGCTTGTTGAAGTCCGCCGTTTCTGCAATAAATGCCAGGAAAGCCACTTCCCATTCCAGGCTGGACATAGTTTGTCTGCGAGAACTCTTGATTTTTTTTTTTACCGCTTTCAGTGTGATAGGCGCCGTAGAGCTACTTTCGCTCACATCAGTTAGAATACATGCGTACTAACTTCTTCTATTAAGGAATGTACTTGTCGCCAAACAAAGTCCTCCTTCAATATTCGTCGCTGGAAAGGCACAAAGTCACGCCGTTTAAAAGCCACGGTATGAATAACTTCTTGAATCCGCGCGCGCATTTTCTTGCACAAAATTTTGAGACAGCAGCTCAATGGCCATTGGCTCAACAGTGGAAAAAATACTAAGTGCGGGAGCGGGGTGTTCCTGTTGATTTTTATGCATTGGCCCCAGGACGAGGCTTTAACTATGCAGATTCCCATAGTTTTTCGGGCCCATTTCCCAATGAAGGAAAAAATTGAGAAAGGCAGGATGAGGCGAGTTGGGCCTAATTAAGAGTCAGGACACAACTGAACCTCGTCCGTTCATTCCATAAAGGGAAAAAATCTCTGGGCGACCATCAAATACAGGCGTAAATGTCATTTCTAGGGCCACCAACCATGGCACTGAATCGAAGGGAGCTACTGAGTGACGGCATGCACACGAATTGCCTTGCAATCGACTGACCAGCCACGCCAGAATTCGGAGTAGAAACGATAGCAGCAGGTGTTATCGCGAGGCGCTGTGAGGTAGCTCGGATCTCGATCAACGTCGCTAGGCACCTGTCACGGCGTACTGCTCAAAAGTGAACTTGCGGTGTACCAGCCCTTATCCTGCACGCAACTGTGCGATATCAGGCGTATGAAAGGGCACCAACGACAAGATTTCCCCTCACATCTCATTATCCAGCTAGCACTGCAAACAGGTAGACTTGCTGCGACATTCCGGTGGAGCGCATCTGCAATGACGTTGATGCGCCGAAATTTCTGTGCTTGTCAGTGGACTCAAGGGTCGACACTATTCATCCTTCCTTCGCTACGGAATGACAAATGCGGGATGCGCCCCAGCATGCGTATGTGTCTCCGATACCCTTTCATCCGAATGGCCACAGCTCGCATGTAAACGGGATTCACTCGCAGGCAGTGCGAAGTGCTTCGCTACGAGGAAAGAGAATCGCTAACATCGAAGGCGAAATTGCATTGCTCGCTAAGCAGCAGTGCTGCAAGTTTTTTTTTCTCTTGCCACCTTAGTCTCGTTATCCAAAGCACTCACCAACTCTCCGTCACTCGTTCTCGAATGTTCGACCTGGAGCAAAAAAACGTTAGTCTCCGCTGTGGCGAAAGCAGTGACATCCGCAATTTTAGCAATAGCACGAAGAAGACGATTCCAACTGTTAGAAGCGCCGGTAATGAAAAAGTCATGAAATTGTTTAGTGGGGCATGATGGAATTCCTACCTTGTGGCGGTGATCAGCGTGGGATGAAGTGTGCAGATGGTTCTGTTAGAAGTTTGTGTCTGAGATGTAGATTCTAGTGAAAAAATCTTTTGAAATAAACGCAGCGGAAAGACCGTTAGAAGATGCAAAGACAGGTAGGTATTCATGGCAGTCAAACCAGAAGTGCGATGATAGACGATTTAAAGATAGATGCGCAATTCTGCGCACTTTCCAGTTCAGTGATGATTGAAACGACGCCCAGGTAAGTGGACCCTGCATATTCCAGTTTTGGCTGAACCAACGTTTTGTAACGGAGAAGGTTTGTGGGCCAGGACAACGTGGCAAGTTTCGTGGCGAAGACAAATTCTCTTGTCGAAACGGTGGCAAGCACCCTGTGTTTTCCGTCCCTTGTTCACTCTGTGAATATCAAGTTTCTTTTAAGGTAGCCACGCATGCAGTTATATCAAGAGTACTTCCAACACATTCGCCTCTTGGGCCACGAACTTGAAACGCAAAGTCCGCGAACTTTAGACGCAAGAGTGGTGCATAGCGAGCCCGCCAGCAGCACTTCGGGGAGCGCATATCGTCTCAGAGTGCGTCTGCCACTATACACAGGTCATGTATAAAGCTGTGTTAACCTTGCGCAGATTTGGCGTATCACACTGAGCAATCGTTTTATCCCTAGCACTTATGTAAACCAGTTATGCCCGACTGCTTTACTTTTTTGCGCGTGTGCTCTAAAAGTTAGTGCATTTCACTAAAAGTCGTGTATATTTCCTTATCGATTCATTTAGCTTTGAGTTCAGTTAACCAGTCATCATATCCGGTTGTGGCCGTTTCACTTTCCTGTTGATACGCGGGTGCTTTTTTGCATTCACAACAGGGAGCCTCCTTGAGAGGTGCAGGTACGGAAAGTTCGCTCAGGACGATTTAAGTGGTGGCGCGGAGAGAACTACTCACAACAACAATTTATTTCAAGGGAAATAGATAGCTCCCGTCTACTCTAGTTCCCTTTCCTATTTTTAATATCTTTCGTTCCGGGCAGCAGCATTCCGCGCAGAAAATATTCCTGAATCAAGCGCAAGCTGAGGAAAGAAAACCATAACCCATTGCTTCAAGCAACTCGCAAAGGAACGCTTAGGCGTCGCTGAAGCAATAGAAGAATGTTACTGCAGGCATTTTCAAACATCACTTCTACACCCACTGAGCGTGTTTGAATTTCGCGGCAATCGGCAAAAAGAATAAGTTACATTAAACCCGTTTCAAAAACATTGTGTGATCATAAACATGATTAAACAATCCGGCAATTCCCGGCCTGTTATTCTTTCACAAACGCTAGCGTGTTTTGTTTATCGTGAGACCTCGCAGATAAGCAGCATAACGTAGCTAAGCCGTTTTTAAAAGTTGCACTTGACGGCTTTAAGGTCAGGAATATGACTCCTATAAGATTATCAGAGCTGTTTTGTTCATCAGGCTCTTTTACACGAGTGATGGAAACCTGAATTCACAAACGCTTCCTGCGGTGCAGACTGATACGCTTTATCAGCACTAAAGTGATAAACCAGCGTTCCACAATGCCGTTAAATATCATCTATAATCACCTTCTACGGACACTGCCATAACGCATAGAACTCGCGTTTACATCATTGCAGTAACAGTTGCATTAATAAAGCCTTGCTTAGCCGACGTACCGTCTTCGCTAAAAGCAACCGAGCAGCCGCTACTTCAGCGAGGGCGGGCTCTCAGCCGAGAGGCGGCGCTGCAGTCCCTGACGCTGATTGGTGCTTCCCGGCAGCGAGTGTAAACTGGATGAGTTAAGACCGCGTTCATGCCCTACTACCCAAGATTATAAGAAGTAAGCAGATAATGTACGCGGGGAACAATTTCGCGCATTTGAAGCGCTGTCATACTCAGCGAGGGCGCAGGGCTATGTCAGCCAGTTTACTCTCGCAGCCGGGGAGCAGCCAGCAGAGCTGAAGATTACCACCGCGGCTCGGCTGCCAGCCCGCTCCGGCAGCCGGCGCGGCTGCTCGGTTACTTTTGGCAAAGAGTGTACATTTTGTGGCAGCTAAACTTACGCTGAACACATGCTTCCCAATACATCACGTTCTTAACGGCGAACAGCAAAGACCGCCCAGTTGTACACTAAATGTAGATCTATGCTGACAGCACAATACATGCGCTGAAAAGACAGCCACACTACTGTTATCCGCGACAGTGAGTACAGTTCGTGTCCCCAGAATTCCCTTTTCAGTACGTGCGCTTGTTATTGCTGCATGCGCGCTCGGAGTTGATACAGCAGAGTAACTTTTTTTATTTGGCTGACTGCAAGCAAAAATAAAAAGCAAAATTTCGCGTATATCTCTCTACGGCAGGCGTAGCTTAGGGAGCTGGATAATTTCCTCTAGCTCATCTCTGATAGTATCGATTGGCTATTCTTTCCGTCGCTTCATGTACGTATGCTACCGGGCCTGATAAAGTCACCCCTCATCACGGGCAGCGTTTGTTGCGAATTAACTAATCTGCAAGCCGATTATGACTCGTCATTCTGCGAATCAAAGCGATGCCATGCTTGCTCGTGTCAAAGCAACATTCGTCAGGAGCTGTGACGACTCATTGCCGTTGATGCTGTTGCCGGCTGGAGGAAAGAAAAAGCTCGTGTGTGCGCAGGCTTAAACTTCACTGTGAAGTATTCGTCGCATAGCCACGCTCATGCCACCTTCGGGGGAAGAAGCAGTGCGTAGGGTATTTGTGTCCGACGGTCATTCCGAGACCTCATGCAGGATGCACCCTAGGAACCGAATGACCACAGCTCCCAATCAATCGTCCTCGGACGTCGAACCTTCATTTTTACGTACGCCTTACGGCCGCCTACTTTCCACTACCTCAAGCATCGAGAACCCTGCAAATACAGGCGTCGTGGTAACTCAGGACGCTTCACTTCCGCCACTCAACCCAGAAGTGCTTGGACCAGAACAAAATCCCTTGAGGACCAACAGGCCGCCACAAGTTCCCGTCGGGATCCAAGACGTGACAGCAATGAGCGCACCCATCTGTCGTATCTGTCACTGCGAAGAAGGACACGAGCCGCTGCTGTCGATGTGTAAGTGCTCTGGCAGTATAGGACTTATGCACGTGTCCTGTCTGGAACGATGGTTGAACACCCGCCACAGCGACGACTGCGAGCTCTGCCACCATCGATTCCCGACCACAGCCGTTCAGTACAGCTCAGTTGTCCTCGTCTACCAGTGGATCCTCGAAAGTGGGAGGAAGACGCAGTGGGCTGTGTTTGCAAGCCTGATGTTCTTCACGCTTCTGGGGCTGTCGGCAGTGCTGTCCTGCTACCATGCGATGCACACAGAGTCGATTCAAGCGCTTGGGGACCACGCCGGGATAATCGACCTTTTAATGACTTTTTTCGTCGTCATTTACACAACGGGGTTATTTGTGACAGTTCGCCTTTTTTACTTGTCGTTCCGGTCCTGGCAATCGCAAAGTCCAACGCGAAGGCGCCTTTTGCTGCCTTCTACCGGCAGAGCTGGAGCTAGCCACAACAGCACCCCCGACGAAGTGGCGAGCTCGATGTAGCCCCCACCGCTTCAGCGTGAAGACGTGTGAGGCATCACAGAAGCGCTGTCGGACACCTTTCTCTATCGGAAGCGCTCTCACTGAGCGAGCCGGACGATGTTCTCCTTCAGCTGCACTTTTTTAGACCTTTTACCTTTTTGACGAAACGCCAACGTTGTATGATTTTTTTTCCGCGGAATTAAACAGTCTGTGCCACTGGTACACTTATTAGTCATGCTTGCGAAATCTTCTACCTGCTTTTGAACAATGTGAGTCACGTATACTCGGTTTCTCATCTGTGGTATTACGATTAGAAACTAAGCGGGAGCAAGAACCGGAAATTTGAAGATGCATCTTTTTAGTCCACTGACTGCCTTATGGGCTGCTAGTGCATAGAAGCGGCGGCAGAAAGCCTCGCGTCGAAAAGACATCTGTTTCTTTTTATATTTCGGTGTGCAGCTGAAAAACAAAGCAGCCCAACGGCAAAGATCCCATTCATTCTTTATCGCAGTTTTCACCTCCCCTTTGTCCACTGTAGAGCACAGTAACAATTTGTTTTGTTCAGTAACTCTTGAGCAGCGTGTAGTTAGCGATAACGTTATAAAAGGCATCAAGAATAAGAGCTAAATGTCCCCAGCTTCTAAAACTGCAACGTTTCGGCATTCAACGCCATGAAGGCCACTTTTCACGCCAGCATGGACATAGTTTGTTGTCCGTGCGGAACTATCGGCGGAACTGGAGGTAGCCCCAACCGGACGCCCAAAGAAGCGACGAGCTCCACGTGGCCGGCAGACGTCGTTGTTGCAGGTACCAGCTGCGATAAGCAACCCCCGCTGCTTCAGCGTGAAGGCGCGGAAGGCTTCACAGGAGCGTTATCGGGCACCTCTCTATCGAAAGCGCTGTTACTCAGTGAGCCGAACGATCCTCCCCTTCGGCTACACTTCCTTAGCCTTTTTACCTTTCTGACGAAACGGTGACGCTGTATGTTGTTGCATTGAAATAAACACTCTGTGCCATTGGCACATTTTTTAGTCATACTTCTGAAAACTTCTTCATGCTTTTGAGCAATGTGAGCCACGTATACTCGCTTTCGCATCGTGTGGTATTACGATTAGAGACTAAGCTGGTGTAAGAACCGGAGAGTATAAAGATGTAACTTTTTGGTCAGGTGAACACCCTTTCGGCTGCTAGTGCATGGAAGCGGTGGCAAGAACTCTAACGGAAAAAGACATATTTGTGCTTTCTTCCTATATCTGGGTATTATGTTCAGAGCAGACCTAAGGGACGTTTTTTTGTTTATTAAATCTTGTGAAGAGTGTAGTTTGTGATAACGGTAAGTAAAGGTGTCAAGAAGAACGACGAGGAGCTAAATGTCCCGTGCTTCTAAAAGTACATAGTTCCAGCATTGAACGCGAGGAACACCACTTTTCAAGCCACTCTGGACATAGTTTGTTGTCTGTGTGAACTCTTGCCTTTTTTTGTGGATTTTCGGCAATTTCATTGTGATAGGAGTATCAGAGCTACTTTCATTCCGAGTAGTTAGTGTACAGCGGTGCTGATTAGAGCTCATAGCTTTATTTTTTCAGCGCAACAGCACGCGGCCAAAGAAAAGAAGGAAGAGAATAAGGATAAACACCCCCCTGACTGACAACTATTTATTTAGGGACGCACACAGCTTCAATATACTAATACCAGCGCAGGCGCACACCGTACAAGTAGAAAAGAGGACAAAGGAAGCACATCACGCATTTATCACAAAAACTGAAAGGGACGTCTTTTCTGCGTTATACAAAAAAAAACTGATAGAAGTATCCCTAAGATATTCTAACCAAGCTCTCTGAATATAATATGCCTCTATCGTTTCACTGGTTGTTTTTAAATTGCTTCTGCTCTGAATTCTCACTCCCGACAACATCGGTGTACAATCCTTGCAAGTAGCGCAGTGCTCGACAAAGTTAGCACCTTCCCTATTGCTTAGGTCTCTTGGGTGCTCCCTGAGCCGGTCGATGACGCAACACCCTGTCTGTCCGATGTAAGACCTGCCCCACGTCAAGAAGATTTCGTACACAACGCCTGTGGTGCATTCTGCAAAGCAGTTCATGTGGCTATTTTCACACCCACGTTGTTTGTTTTCACGTGTGATGCGTCAGGCCAACTGGCCAAGCTTCCGAGGGGCTGAAAAGATCAACTGTGCGAGTTTTCCACCTTTTTGAGACCATGGGAAATTTTTTGCACGTAGGGCATCATTTCAGGCCTTACTTTAGCCAGCGCAGGGCTTATTGCCTCCTTGCGATTTCTAGGCTTCAACATCTTCGAAAGTGCTTCTGCAACCGCGGCAACAACGTACACAGGGAAACCGACGGCCTCAAGCCTAGCCAATTGATTTCCAAAACTATCTTGCATATCATGCACATGATTTTCCGAAGTCCAGACTCTAAGCAAAGTTTCGCAGTTCTTTTTTTTTTCAAATTTTCGAATAGGATGAATTATATGGCAAAATTATATGGCAACTGGATGACTTTAGTCCGCGCTCTCGCCCTCCTTCCTTGGATGGTAAGAGGTAAGCATTCAGAGCGCTCTCATACTCAGCGACGGCGCAGGCTTGAGTCAGCCTCTTTACACTGGCAGCCCAAGAGCAGCGGCCAGAATGGATGGATAAGGCTGAACCCTTTTAATCGGACGGTGGCTCGAACCACCTAGACATGACTTGTGAAATTTTACTCTAGTCTTGAGCACCGAAGATGGCAGCGCCTTCGCTCGGCTGCTCGGTTACTTTTGGCAAAGACTGTACCTTTTGCGGCAGGCAAAGGTACTCCGGCCATATGTATCCCAATACATCATGTTTTTAAACGCCGAACAGCGCACACTGCCCAGTTGTACACGAAATATAGGTATTTGCTGGCAGCACAGTACATGCTTAAAAGACAGCCACACAACTGTTATCTGCCATCGTGAGTACAATTCGTGTCCGCAGAATTCATTTTTGACTGCGTGCACTCGTTATTACGGCATGTGCGCACCGAGTTGGAACAGCAGGGCGAGTTCTTTTTTCGCTGACTGCAAGCAAAAATAAACATCGAAAGTTCGCATATCTCTCGACGGTGGGCGTCGATTTAGGGAGCCGGAAAATTTCTTAAAGCCATCTCTGATAGTATCAATTTGCTATTCTTTCCGTCGCTTCGTGTACGCATGTTACCGGGCCCACTAAAGTAGCGCTTCATCACGGGCAGCGCTTGTTGCGAATTAACTGATCTGCAAGCCGATTATGACTCGTCATTCCGCGAATCAAAGCGATGCCATGCTTGCTCGTGTCAAAGCAACATTCGTCAGGAGCTGTGACGACTCATTGCCGTTGATGCTGTTGCCGGCTGGAGGAAAGAAAAAGCTCGTGTGTGCGCAGGCTTAGCCTTCACTGTGAAGTATTCGTCGCATAGCCACGCTCATGCCTCTTTCGCGGGAACAAGCACTGCATCAGGCCGCTGTGCCCAACGGTCATTCGGAGACACTCATGCAGGATGCACCCCAAGAGCCAAATGGCCACATGTCACATCCACACCGCCTTCAAACGCAGTCAAGTTGTTCGCTGCGCCGACGGAGCATTCCCGATGCCGAAGACGATATTGCAGTGTTCCTGAGGGAGCAGAGTTGTAAGTTTTGGCAATCGCCATTGCCTTGTTCTTATCTAGAGCACCAGACAACTCCCAATCAATCGTCCTCGGAAGCCGAACCTTCATCTTCTTATACGCCTTACGGCCATCTACTTTCCGCTATGTCGAGCATCGAGAACCCTCCAGAGACAGGCGTGGTGTTAACTCAGGACGCTTCACTTCCGCTACTCAACCCAGAAGTGTCTGCACCAGGACAACATCCCACGAGGCCCAAGAGGCCACCACAAGCTGCCGTCGGAATTCAACACGTCACAGCAATGAGCGCACCCATCTGTCGAATTTGTCACGGCGAAGAAGGACACGATCCGCTGCTGTCGATGTGCAAGTGCTCGGGCAGTATAGGCCTTGTGCACGTGTCCTGTCTGGAACGCTGGTTGAACACCCGCCACAGCGACGACTGCGAGCTCTGCCAGCACCGCTTCCCGACCACAGCCGTTCAGTACAGCGCAGTTGTCCTCTTCTACCACTGGTTCCTGCAAAGCGGGAAGAGGACACAGTGGGCTGCGTTTGGAAGCCTAATGTTCTTCACGATTATGGGGCTGTGGGCAGTGCTGTCCTGCTACTACTCAATGCCCGCAGTGTCGATGCAAGCGCTTGGGGACCACGCCTGGATAATCGGCCTCATGGTGACTACATACGTCCTGGTTTACACAACGGCGTTATTTGTGACAGTTCGCTGTTTTTACTTGTCGTTCCGGTCCTGGATATCGCAAAGTCCAAAGCGAAGGCGTCTGGTGGTGCCTTCTATCGGCAGAGCTGGAGCTAGCCACAACAGGCCGCCCAAGGAAGCAGCGAGCTCGATGTAACCCTCACCGCTTCAGCGTGAAGACGCGTGAGGCATCACAGGAGCGTCATTGGCCACCTTTCTCTCTATTGGGAGCGCTCTCACTGAGCCTTTTACCTTTCGTACGACACGACGAGGCTGTATGTTTTTTCGTGGATTTAAACACGCTGTGTCATTGGCACATTTATTAGTCGTGCTTGAGAGAACTTCTTCATGCTTTTCAACAGTGTGAGCTAGGTGTACTCTCTTTTGCATCTTGTGGTATTACGATTCGAAGCTTAGCCGGAGCGAGAATCGGAAAGCATAAAGACAACTTTTCCGTCCTCTTACCATCTTGTGGGCTGCTAGTGCATGGACCGGTGGCAAGAAGCCTCGCGGCGAAAAAACATCTCTGTTTTGTAGCGATAGCTACATTACGGTAGCATTTCGACCCTTCAGCGTGGCTGCGCGCCACCCTGTGGGTGCGCCGCCACGCAGTCACGTGGTGCGGAGCAGCTGCCGGTGGCGCGGCGCCCTGGTTGATCACGTGGTTCGTCACGTTACCAAGTTCCACTTGGCCAGCTGTAGCTATCGCGCCACTCCACGTTTAACCAAACCTACACCACCGCCAATATTTTAATTTACCTGTTATTAGAACCTAATTCAAATTAATCTCTTAATCCACTGCAGTCAGCCAGAATCTACCAGTTATCAACGAATCCACTGTAATCCAACTTAATGAAATGTATTCCACACTTAATTCACGACCATCCACGTAATCTGAGTAAATACACGATGCTGCGCCTGATTCGAATTTAATCCTCTATCAGTTCACCACAATCTTCCGTAATCCAACTTTATCCACTCAACTGCAATTTAATCAAATATAACCCCTTAAATGACCAGAATTCTCTTAATTGATCTTAATCCCACACAATGCGCTCCTGATCTACAGTAATCCACAATAACCCACACTAAACTAACCTTATCAGCTCTCAATCCACCGTGATCCAAATCCAATAGAATTCGGGGCCGCCGCGGTGCAAAAGGCACCCGTGTGCTCTGCGATGTAAGTGCACGTTGAAGATCCCCAGGTGGTCGAAATTCTTACCAGAGACCTCCACTATACGGCAACTATTTTTCCTTTCTCTCGCTCCCTCCTTTATCCCTTCCCTTACGGCGCGGTTCGGATGTCCACTGAGATAAGTGAGACTGTTACTGCGTCATGTCCGTTCCTAAAAACCAATTTCCAATATTTCCTGGTCAGATTAAGAGGATGTTGACTTTGCATAATGTAGCCAAGTGAGAATAAATTAATGCCTTAATGACGCTTCCTATTCACTTAATATAACAGCATGGCCCGTGTTTATTGACTGAAATGTAACTGAGACAACACAATACATCCTACTACTAAATCATTAGAAAAGCGAAAACGTTTTAGAACAGTTACTGAGTTAAAAAACATACCTTGCACGCGTCTCAACTTTTTGAAGCATCACGCATGCTCACCAATGCCATGCTTCCTTAAGCATTGACGAAACCGCACCGTATTGGCGAGCAACCTTAGCTGAGAATTTGCAGTGACATTTTATTGACAGAACGATCACACATGAGAGAAACCTCAGTCAGAACTCTAGGAGCACGTAACAACAAGGTCAAGAATGAGAGCATTATAACGCAGCATAAGCACGGTACATCAAAGCGTTCACCCCCTTCAGACCCCAGCCCATGCTTACATAGTGGCCGCAATGAGAACTGTTAATAAGCACAGCTTTAAAAAAATAATTTTGGCATCATTTACGCATTGTGTGGTTGGCACAATGCGAGACGTATAGCTGCGAGGTTATGTCAGTGAAAAAAAACAGCGAAAGAAACAATGCATTCCTTACAGTCGGCGCTTGAAGTAAGACTGCTGTGTCTCCGGAACGTTCATTTCTTATTGCAAGAACGTCTGAATGCTTCAAGTTAACGTTCCTTAAATAGCGCCTAGCACTTCTCCCTTCAACATTAAGGGTTCATCTTTAGGGAGCGTTCCAAGAGAATTAAGTTGTAGGAAAATTATTGCCGAACGAAGTGAACTGAGATCCAATTGACGGGTGGGGAATAATTGGCTCCCTGTTGTCTTCTATCAGTAGATGGCACTTCCACAATTAACAAAGGAGCTCAATAAAACTGATGTATTGAAGCGAAAAGCTTCACTACGCCAGCTTTTCGAGCCGTCAGCCGGACCGCAAGTTTGACCTTGAATGTAGCTAGAGGTCAATCCATGAGCATAACTGGTGGTAGTCAGGTTCGACACATGACGTCGCCTACAGCAGTGGCACCAGTGGCTGTTACACTAACTGTGTCGACTTTGACCTTTGACCTTGGCCTTCGCTCAAGCGGGAAAGCATCTTCCGGCATCGCATGCGCAGGTCAGGAAAGTGGGTTCTGCATAAAACGCCGCTGCACTTTGATACGTTCAGCGGAACGCTAGGCGTGATAGATGCGACGACTACCCTGGAGAGGGGCAGATGTTGTTGTTAGTGGCTATTTATTAATAAAACAAAAATTTTAAAGAAAAGATATTGTTAGCCGTGGCATCTGCCATCCAAACCTGAAGCACCTGAGCTGCAGCGGGAATAAAAGGACAGGGGATGCTGAACCTGATTAGAGAGCGATAGCCGCAGGTGTGCGCTCTGTCACCGCGTTGCGGGGAAGAGGAAAGGAGGCATTCCAGGCCTATGTCTCTTTCTCGGGAAGAAGCACTGCGTCAGCCTGCCAGGCCCAGCGGTCATTGCGAGACCCAGATGCAGGATTCACCGCACGACGCGTATCTCTCTCCACAGCCCTCCCAGCCGAATGGCCACAGCTCGCATCTAAACGGGATTCACGCGAAGGCAGTGCGAAGCGGTTCGCTACGAGGAGAGAACATCGCTGACACCGAAGACGAAATTGCAGTGTTCGGGGAGGAGCAGTGCTGCAAGTTCTTTTATCTCGCCACCTTCTTGTCGTTATCCAAAGCCCCCAGCAACTCTCCGTCACTCGTTTCCGGACGTCCAACCTTCGTCTTCAAGCACGCGTGGCTGCAGCCTCCTTTCCACCACATCGAGCACCGAACGTAACAGCGACGACACAGGAGATACAGGCTCCGTGCAACAGAGAGACTCTTTGATCCTGTCCCCCAACTCGCAAGTGCTAGCCGAAGAACCTACTTCGACGCGAAGCAATACGGCGCCACGAGTTCCCGTCGGCCTCCCCAACAACGAGGCAGTGGGCGCCGCACCCATCTGCCGAATCTGGCACGACGAAGAAGGACACGGGCAAGTCCTGTCGGTGTGCGAGTGCTCTGGCAGCTTAGGCCTCGTGCATGTGCCCTGCTTTGAACACTGGCTGTACGCACGCAACGCCGACGACTGCGAGCTCTGCCGCCACCGCTTCCCGACCGCGACAACCGAGTGGTCCGCTTCTTCCACTGTTTCATGCACTGCGAGAGACAGCTGCAGCGCGAACTCTTTTCAGAACTGCTGCTAACCGTGCTTATGCCACTGGTGGCCGCAGTTGGATGGTACCTCACACTGTACGCCGGTTCGGTGGAAACGCTTCGTATCCACACGTGGGTTTTGGCAATCGTAGGGAACGCTGACCGGCTTCTTGCCGATAACGTTTGTCATGCTGTTCATGGCGTAGTCGTTTTCTGGAGCTTCACGTTACTACTTATCGTTCCGGCCTTGGAGGGACAAAAATCCTATCCGCAAGCTAATGATGATGGCTCACCCCGTAGGAACGGAAACTACCCACAGCAGGGTGCCTGAGGAAGCGTGGAACTCGGGGGAGACGGTAGGCATTGTCGTTAAAAACATCTGCAGCTAGAAGCAAACCACATCACTGCAGCGTGAAAAGGTGTGAGGCAGCGTTGAAGCGTTACCGACCCCCTTTACGGCGGAAACGGCGTTATTAGACACCTTTAGCACACCGTGGACCGTGCGTCCGGTACCGGAGTACAGAGAGCCCGCACGCAGCCAATGCGCATGCTCAAATCGCCTCGACGGCGCCAGATGTCGCCATGTACTCGGTAGCTGCGCGCGCGCCTGCAGCATCGGGACCAATCAGCGCATGCTCGCTGGCGGTGGGCGGGCTACCGGTACTCAGGCAGCGATAACGGTAACACGGGGCACGGTGTGCTAAAGGTGTTTTTACCCTTGTAAGCATGAAGATGTAAGCATGAAATCCATTGCAATAAATACGTGATGTATTATCGGGCGCCCCTTTAATAGTGATGGTTGGTCTTAAAACTTGAGGGGCCTCCCTCATCAGCCAGTGACCACATAGCTGCTTTTTATGGTTGTACTAGCAGTGGCCCCAATCCGTTTGGACGCCATGCCAGGTCAACAAGGAGAGAAGTAAAGAAAGAGCCCGCAATAATGTTACGGCGAGAGTCGTTCATGGGAGCCCACTCTGAGTCGTCGCGTATCTGAAGTCGCATGTAATTGCAGCGTACTTATATTTTACGGTTGTAGTTGTGCCGCAAATCCGCTTGGGTACCAAGCCAGTTTAAGATAAGATAGGGTGTAAGGCCTGCACACAAAAAGAAATCCATGCCAACGCACTGGCATCCCTCACTGTGGCCAGAACATTTTTTTTTTGTAGCTAGAGCTACACTGGGCTACCAGTCGAGCATTTCGCGGTGCATGGGAGAGGCCGGCTGTGCGCATGCGCCGTTATCATTGCAACCGAAGAGGAGCAAAATGCGGCGCGCGCCCGCTCCACCATCAAAGCCGAGCGTGACGTCACGCGGAATAGCAGTTGTGCGCATGCACCGATACCATGGTAACTAGAGAGACCCCACAGCTGTGCGGCGTTCTTCGTCGCCGCCTCGCCGCACGCCGCTCTATCCCTCGAACCCCTCGTCGCATGAGCAGAATTGCGTATAAAAGGCGGAAATGTAGTGGGCGCCTGTATCACAACGTTTGACATACACGCAGAGAACGAGAGCCCAGCTCTGCTAAACGCCGGTATAGACAAAAGAAGATTAACTCTTCCGATTCTCAGGTTGTCGCCTGGGAGTTGGCTTCAAATAAATAAGAGCGCTGGAGTCTGTGTTCGGCTTCTGGAAAGCGGCATTATCATCCAAGGAGTCTACGTGGCAGCGGGAACATCTCTCAAGCAGGGGACGGATGTGGTTGCCACGTGTATACCAGCCTACGGCACGGTTTCACAGTTGAGGGTGACTTTGGGTGATTACAATAGGAAACAGGACTTTCTTAGTCAGTGTATGAAATAAAGGTTCGACTTTAATTTAGCTTCGGGCCCTCACGTCCAGACTACCAAAGGGGAACTACTATAAAGCTTGTATACTAAAGAGGCTCTACCAAATGGAAATACTGTATCGACAAAACTGAGACCGCTGCATGCTACTTCAGAGATCAACGGACAGTCTTCGTCTCTGTCAAGCAAAATTAATAAAAGATGTGTATACCCAATGTCTCTCGTTGCTAAACATACAGTGACCACAAGATGCTCAGCCAGGGAAACGTCCCTCTCGCTACGTATATCTTGGCTTAGCCGAGCTAAGCCACTGCAAATTTTTTTAGAACGATCGCAATTTACACTCTCTCTGGTGAAAATATCGTGTAGAAAATGTACATTTGCAATCGTTACGAGCATCAAAAACCATTTTGAACGATATGAATATGCCTAAAATACCTGCGAATAAGATTTTTAACTCAATTCAGTGCATAATCACTGCGATGTTTGAGTAGATCTTAAATTTCAGTTTCGAGTTGTTGTTTTTTTTGGAGTACAGCGTTGTTTTTTTTCAAGGGTTACGCCACCAGCCGCCCATGAAGGCGAGCGTGCACAATGCTGCATTTTCTTCTACCCGCCGCGGTGGCTCAGTGGTTAGGGCGCTCGACTACTGATCCGGAGTTCCCGGGTTCGAACCCGACCGCGGCGGCCGCGTTTCGATGGAGGCGAAACGCAAAGGCGCTCGTGTGCTGTGCGATGTCAGTGCACGTTAAAAATCCCCAGGTGGTCGAAATTTTTCCGGAGCCCTCCACTACGGCACCTCTCTCGTCCTTTCTTCTTTCACCCTCCCTTTATGCCTTCCCTTACGGCGCGGTTCAGGTGTCCAACCATATGTGAGACAGATACACAGATACTGCGACATTTCCTTTCCCCAACAGCCAATTCAATTCAACTTCTCCTCTTTTGTAATTTTCGTGACCAATTCGTTCATTCCGTTCCCCAACACAGCACCATGGCAGTGTTTAAACCTAACGATGACGTGCCGAATACTTATGCACCAGAGAAAACGCCGATACGTTACGCTGACAATTCGCAAGGTTTGCCATGGTTTCTCCATAGCCACGTGATACACAGGACTGCTGCGCATATTGTCAATTTGTGGTGTCAGCCCTTATAAAAACGGTCTATAGACAGTCTGTAGACTTCTCATAGAGCCTATTGCATTCCTATAGAATATGTTTTAGCCCGAGCCGCCGTGTTGGTTGAGTGGTTATGGCACTCGGCTGCTGGCCCGAAAGACGGGGGTTCGATCCCGGCCGCGGCGGTCGAATTTCGATGGAGGCGAAATTCTAGAGGCCCGTGCACTGTGCCATGTCAGTGCACGTTAAAGAACCCCAGGTGGTCGAAATTTCCGGAGCCCTTCACTACGGCGTCCCTCATAGCCTGAGTCGCTTTGGGACGTTAAACCCCGTAATCCAAACCAAGCATCAGACGTTCCGACTCTAGATATCTCTAATCTTTCCTTATTCTCCCGCACGCTTGAATTTCATAACTAGCTAAACAGGGAGATGATGAATAGGGGAGGAGTGGCGCCAGCAATAACTAACGTCTCCGAGAATGTCACTGCGTTCCGAACCAGCGCTGTCTAATAAAACGGGAATGCTTAGATTAAGGCGATCGCACAACGAGATAAGGCGTCTATGTTAACAGTTGCCGAAGTCGGTTATTTTTTATTTTTATTTATTTATTTATTTATTTATTTATTTATTTATTTATTTATTTATTTATTTATTTATTTATTTATTTATTTATTGTTTGGCCCCAAGGGCATTACAGAGAGGAGTGGGTGAATCAAAGCAGTATAAAACATAAAACAGTTAAAATATAACACGATACTAAATAAGCAATACACATTAAATATTCACGAGTGCGTGCGCAACATTATCATCAAAGCACGGAATCAGCAGCAACCCAAGGAAGGAGTAATGTGTTAAAAAGAAAAAAAACGTCAGCAAAAATACATCCTTAAAGATTGGAGCAATAACGCTTACCGAACTGCGCCAAAGGCAACGACATTCATAATTTCAGCAACAGCACGAGGAAGACGATTCCAACATATAGAAGTGCTGGTAATCAAACAGTCGCGACAACATTTAGCGCTACATGACGGAATTCCGACCATGTGGCGGTGATCAGTGTGTGGTGAAGTATAGGACGGTCGGGATAGAAGTTTCTTGCTGAGATGTAGATTGTAGTGAAAAAAAATTTTCAAATAAACATACATAGCCGAAACACTTTTCTGCGTTCCGTTATTAGAAGCAAAGACAGGGAGGCTTTCATGGCAGTCACGCTCGGAGTTACATGATAATTAGACTATATAAAGCGACAAGCGAGATTCAGCGCACTTCCAGTTCAATGATGACGAAAACGACGCCTGGGTCCCTGACAGACAGTGCGTATTACAGTTTCGGTCGAGCCAAAGTTTCGTAAAGAAGTTTTAGAGCCCCAGGACAAAGTTTCAGAGTTTCTTCAAAGGTATCAAGCGTACACTGGAGCCGAATACGCATTTGTCCCGCTTCCCAATCGTTCCTGGCTGCCGCCACGTCTTCCACATTCACCACTTGTGCCGGAGGCGTAGCCAAGTCCGCGAGCTTGAAACGCGAGACGAGAGCTGAGCGGACCCGCCAGCAGCGCTTCGGAGGCCGCCTATCGGCTCGGAGTGCGTCTGGCTCTATGGATAGTCCACGGCTATAGGCGTACTCTCCTAACGCAGGCGTGGAGTATCAGGCTCGCTGAATTATCGTTTTACTCCAAGCACGTTTGAAATCCAATTATACGTAAGCGCTTTATTTTTGCGTGTGTGCTATTAAAATTTGTGCATTCAATTCATTCACGTATATTTACTTATCGTTTCATTTCGCTTCGAGTTCAATTAACCTTTCATCATATCATACTAAGGCAGTTTCACTTTCCAGCTGATACACGTGAGCCTTTTTTTCGTACTCAACTCAGATCCTCCTCGAAAGAGGCATTTCAAGGCAAACGAGGAGCTCCCGTCTACTCCAGTTTCATTCCCTAATTTTCCGCCCTTTCGTTCTGGGCAACACCTTTCCGCACACTAAATATTCCTGAATTAATCGCAACGTAAGGAAAGCCTACCATAACCCACTCCGTCAAGGAAGTCATAAAAGGGCTCTCAGATACATGTTGTTGAAACAATAGAAACATTTTGCTGCCAGCATTTTCAATAACCACTTCTGCTCCCACTGAGTGTGCTTGAATTTTCTACAAAATAACAATTGTCGAAACATTTGTGCATAAAGAGCAACTGACATTAAACCTCTTTAGAAAATCTTGTGATATCTTAAACGAGATCCAACAATACCGCCATGCTCTGCCAATTTCGCGTGCGCTAGCTTTCATTTTGATCGTGAGACCTCCCAGATAAGACAACGCAGCTAAGTCTATTCTAAATGTTGCGCTTGATGGTTTTAGGATCAGAAATATGACTGGGACAAAATTATCAGAGTTATTTTGTTCACCACACTGTTCTGCACGAATGATCAAAGCACCTGAAATCACGAACACTTCCTGCGCTGCACCCTGCGCTTTATCAGCACTAAAGTGATAAACCACCGTTCCACAATCCTGTCAGAATGTAATCCTTAATCACCATGTTAAGAAACTGCCGTAACACAAAAGACTCGTGTTTTCATTATTGCAGTAAGAGTACCAGGTCGTTTCCACAGTTATTCCTTTTTTCACGAGCGTATCTTTCGCGTCCTCTAAACGCACGACGGCTATATACCTCCCCATACACCGTGTTCTTAACGGAAAACTGAACACGTTGCCGCGTTGTAGATAAATTTAGTGTTATGCTTATGGCACCATACATGTGCTAAAAGACAGCCGCGCAACTGTTACCCGCGTGTGCAGTTCATGCTCGAAACATTCACTTTCAGTAAGTTTGCATGTCATTGCGCCATGTGCGCATAAAGTTGAAAAAGCGAAACACCTTTTTCTTTCAGGATGACTGCAAACAAGAATAATGAAAGCAGTCATATTTGCTATCTCTGTCGACGGCCGGCGTTGCGTTAGGAAGCCAGAAAAATTCATTCAGCTTATCTCTGATATAGTATCAACTGGCTAATCTTTCCGTTGTTTAGCTAGTGCCTACTATTAAACCCTGTAAAGTATCGTTTTGCGGCGAATCAAATCATATGCGAGCCGACTGGGACTCGTTATTCAGCGAATCAACGCTGCGCCATGCTGGCTCGTGTCAAAGCAACATTCGTCAGGTGCTGTGCCGCTGATTACGTGACCTCCTGGAGGAAAGTACAAAGCCTCGTGTACGCAGACTTCGTCTTCACTGTGAAGTGTTCGTCGCGCAGCCACACTCATGCCACTTTCGCGGGAAGAAGCACAGTGTCAGGAGGTTGTGTCTGACGGTCATTCCGAGACCCTCATGCAGGATGCACCCCAAGGGCCCAATGGCCACAGCTTGCATCTACAGGGGATTCAGACGCAGCTATGTTGTTCGCAGCGACGACGCAGCATTCCCGATAGCGAAGACGAAATTGCAGACTTCATGAGTGAGCAGAGCTATAAATTTCGGCAGTCCCCATCGGCCGGTCTTTATCCAGAGCACCAGACAACTCCCGATCAACCGTTCTCGGAAGACGAACCTTCATCTTCATATACGCCTTACGGCCATCTACTTTCCGATACTTCGAGCATCGAGGAGCCTGCAGAGACAAGCGTCGTGGAAAATCAGGACGCTTCAGTTCCGCCGCTCAACCCAGAAGTGTCTGCACCAGAACAGAATCCCACGAGGACCAACAGGCCACCACAACCTGCCGTCGGAATCCAAGACGTGACAGCAATGAGCGCACCCATCTGTCGAATCTGTCACGATAAAGGAGAAGAGCCGCTGCTTTCGATGTGCAAGTGCTCGGGCAGCATAGGCCTTGTGCACGTGCCCTGCCTTGAACGCTGGTTGAACACCCGCGACAGCGACGACTGCGAGCTCTGCCAGCACCGCTTCCCGACCACAGCCGTTCAGTACAGCTCAGTTGTCCTCTTCTTCCACTGGTTCATCCAAAGCGGTTGTAAGACGCAGTGGTCTATCTTCGCAAACCTTCTGGCCTTCACGCTTATAGGCCTGTGGGCGGTGCTGTGCTGGCACTACTCAATCCACTCACACTCGATGCGAGAGCTTGGGATCTACATCACTTTGGCGATCAGCGTCATGTTGTCGCTTTTCGTCGTGGCTTACACGAAGGCGTTATTTGTGACAGCTCGCTCTTTTTACTTGTTGTTCCGGTCATGGCACTCGGAGAATCCGACGGGAAGGCGCCTGGTGCTGCCTTCTACCGGCAGAAGTGGAGCTAGCCCGAACAAGACGCCCGAGGAAGCGACGAGCTCGATGTAACCCCACCACCCCGCTTCACCGTGAAGACGAGTGGGGCATCGCAGGGGCGTTGTCAGCCACCTTTCTTTCGGAAACGCTGTCAGTGAACCGCACGATCTACCCCCTCAGCTACGCTTCTTTAGCCCTTTTACCTTTCTGACGAAACGGCGAGTCTGTATGTTTTTTCCGTGGAAATAAACACTCTGTGCCACTGGCACATTTATTAGTCGTGCTTGCGATAACTTCTCTGCCTTTGAACAGTGTGAGCCGCGTATACTTCCTTTCGCATTGTACTGTTTTACGAGAAGCTAACACATGGCGAGAGTCGCAAAGGATAAACGTGTAACTTTTTGATGCGCTGACCATCTTGTAGGCTGCTAGTGCATGGAAGTGTGGTAAGAAGCCTCGCGGGCGTGTAGCCGCAAATCTAAGCAGCACAACGGCAAAGATACCATCCATTTCTTATCTCATTTTTCGCCTTCCCCTCGTTAACAGAACTTCGTAAGATTTTTTTTATTTCTTAGCTGTTTTGCGTCGAGTAGAACGGCGAAAAGTTGAATGCCAACAGCTTGTTGAAGTCCGCCGTTTCTGCAATAAATGCCAGGAAAGCCATTTTTCATTCCAGGCTCGACATGGTTTGTCGGCCAGAACTCTTGTTTTTTTTTACCGCTTTCAGTGTGATAGGCACCGTAGAGCTACTTTCGTTCACAGCAGTTAGAATACATGCGTACTGACTTCTTCTATAAAGGAATGTACTTGTCGCCAAACAAAGTCCTCCTTCAATATTCGTCTCTGGAAAGGCACAAAGTCACGCCGTTCAAAAGCCCCGGTATGAAACCCTTCTTGTACCCGCGCGCGCATTTTCTTGAAAAAAATTTTGCGACAGCACCTTAATGACCATTGGCTCAACAATGGGAAAATTATTAAAAAGTGCGGGAGCGGGGCGTTCCCGTATTTTTGGGCATTGCCCCCAGGACGAGGCTTTAACGATGCAGATTCCCATAGTTTTTCGGGCCCATTTCCCAATGAAGGAAAAAAATAGGGACAGGCAGGATGAGGCGAGTTGGGCCTAATTTAGAGTCAGGGCACAACTGAACCTCGTCCGTTCATTCTATAGAGGGAAAAAATCTCTGGGCGACCATCAAATACAGGCATAAATGTCATTTCTAGGGCCACCAACCGTGACACTGAATCGAAGGGAGCTACTGAGTGACGGCATGCACACGAACCACCTTGCAATCGACTGACCAGCCACGCCAGAATTCGGAGTAGAAACGATAGCAGCAGCTGTTATCGCGAGGCGCTGTGAGGTCGCTCGGATCTCGATCAACGTCGCTAGGCACCTGTCACGGCGTACTGCTCAAAAGTGAACTTGCGGTGTACCAGCACTTGTCCTGCACGCAACTGTGCGATATCAGGCGTATGAAAGGGCACCAACAAGATTTCCCCTCACATCTCATTATCCAGCTTGCACTGAAAACAGGTAGACTTGCTGCGACATTCCGGTGGAGCGCATCTGCAATGACGTTGATGCGCCGAAATTTCTGTGCTTGTCAGTGGACTCCAGGGGTCGACACTATTCATCCTTCCTTCGCTACGGAAGGACAAATGCGGGATGCGCCCCAGCATGCGTATGTGTCTCCGAATCCCTCCAATCAGAATGGCCACAGCTCGCATGTAAACGGGATTCACTCGCAGGCAGTGCGAAGTGCTTCGAGGAAAGAGAATCGCTGACACCAAAGGCGAAATTTCATTGCTCGCTAAGCAGCAGTGCTGCAAGTTTTTTTTTTCCCCTTGCCACCTTAGTCACGTTATCCAAAGCACTCACCAACTCTCCGTCACTCGTTCTCGAATGTTCGACCTGGAGCAAAAAAACGTTAGTCTCCGCTGTGGCGAAAGCAGTGACATCCGCAATTTTAGCAATAGCACGAAGAAGACGATTCCAACTGTTAGAAGCGCCGGTAATGAAAAAGTCATGAAATTGTTTAGTGGGACATGATGGAATTCCTACCTTGTGGCGGTGATCAGCGTGGGATGAAGTGTGCAGATGGTTCTGTTAGAAGTTTCTGTCTGAGATGTAGATTCTAGTGAAAAAAATCTTTCGAAATAAACGCAGCGGAAAAACCGTTAGAAGATGCAAAGACAGGTAGGCTTTCATGGCAGTCAAACCAGAAGTGCGATGATAGACGATTTAAAGATATATGCGCAATTCTGCGCACTTTCCAGTTCAGTGATGATTGAAACGACGCCCAGGTAAGTAGATCGTGCATATTTCAGTTTTGGCTGAACCAACGTTTTGTAACGGAGAAGTTTTGTGGGCTAGGACAACGTGGCAAGTTTCGTGGCGAAGACAAATTCTCTTGTCGAAACGGTGGCAAGCACCCTGTGTTTTCCGTCCCTTGTTCACTCTGTGAATATCAAGTTTCTTCTAAGGTAGCCACGCATGCAGTTATATCAAGAGTACTTCCAACACATTCGCCTCTTGGGCCACGAACTTGAAACGCAAAGTCCGCGAACTTTAGACGCAAGAGTGGTGCATAGCCAGCCCGCCGGCAGCACTTCGGGGAGCGCCTATCGACTCAGAGTGCGTCTGCCACTATACACAGGTCATGTATAAAGCTGTGTTAACCTTACGCAGATTTGGCGTATCACACTGAGCAATCGTTTTATCCCTAGCACTTATGTAAACCAGTTATGCCCGACCACTTTACTTTTTTGCGCGTGTGCTCTAAAAGTTAGTGCATTTTACTAAAAGTCGTTTATATTTTCTTATCGTTTCATTTAGCTTTGAGTTCAGTTAACCAGTCATCATATCCGGTTGTGGCAGTTTCACTTTTCTGTTGATACGCGGGTGCTGTTTTCATTCACAACAGGGAGCCTCCTTGGGAGGTGCAGGTACGGAAATTTCGCTCAGGACGAATTAAGATGTCGCGCGGAGAGAACTACTCACAACAACTTATTTCAAGGAAAATAGATAGCTCCCGTCTACTATAGTTCCCTTTCCTACTTTTCCTATATTTCGTTCCGGGCAGCAACATTCCGCGCAGAAAATATTCCTGAATCAAGAGCAAGCTGAAGAAAGAAAACCATAACCCACTGCTTCAAGCAACTCGCAAAGGAACGCTTAGGCGTCGCTGAAGCAATAGAAGAATGTTACTGCAGGCATTTTCAAACACCACTTCTACGCCCACTGAGCGTGTTTGAATTTCCCGGCAATCGGCATAAAGAATAAGTTACATTAAAACCGTTTCAAAAACCTTGTGTGATCATAAACATGATTAAACAATCCGGCCATTCCCGGCCTGTTATTCTTTCACAAACGCTAGCGTGTTTTGTTTATCGTGAGACCTCGCAGATAAGCAGCACAACGTAGCTAAGCCGTTTTTAAAAGTTGTACTTGACGGCTTTAAGGTCAGGAATATGACTCCTATAAGCTTATCAGAGCTGTTTTGTTCATCAGGCTCTTTTACCCGAATGATGCAAACCTGAATTCACAAACGCTTCCTGCGGTGCAGACTGATACGCTTTATCAGCACTAAAGTGATAAACCAGCGTTCCACAATGCCGTTAAATATCATCTATAATCACCTTCTACGGAAACTTCCATAACGCAAAGGACTCGTGTTTACATCATTGCAGTAACAGTTGCATTAATAAAGCCTTGCTTAGCCGACGTACCATCCTTGCTAAAAGCAACCGAGCGGCCGCTACTTCAGCGAGAGCGGGCTCTCAGTCGAGAGGCGGCGCTGCAGTCCCTGACGCTGATTGGTGGCTAAAATCATGAGAAGAGTAAATTTTTATAAGTCATGGCAAGGTGGCTTGAGCCACCGCCCGATTTAAAGCGTTCAGCCGTATCCATCCATCCATCCTGACTGCTGCTTCCAGGCAGCCAGTCTAAACTGGATGAGGTAAGACCGCGTTCATGCCCTCCTACCTTGGATGATAAGAAGTAAGCAGATAATATACGCAGGGAACAATTTCGCTCATTTGAAGTGCTGTCATACTCAGCGAGGGCGCAGGGCTATGTCAGCCAGTTTACTCTCGCAGCCGGGGAGCAGCGAGCAGAGCTTAAGATAGCAGCACCGTGGCTTGGCTTCCAGCCCGGCTGCTCGGTTACTTTTGGCAAAGACTGTACATTTTGTGGCAGCTAAACTTACGCCGAACACATGCTTCCCAATACATCACGTTCTTAACGGCGAACAGCAAAGACTGCCCAGTTGTACAATAAATGTAGATCTATGCTGACAGCACAATACATGCGCTGAAAAGACAGCCACACAACTGTTATCCGCGACAGTGAGTACAGTTCGTGTCCGCAGAATTCCCTTTTGAGTACGTGCGCTTGTTATTGCTGCATGTGCGCTCGGAGTTGATACAGCAGAGTAACTTTTTTTTTATTTGGCTAACTGCAAGCAAAAATGAAAAGCAAAATTTCGCGTATCTCTCGACGGCGGGCATAGCTTTAGGGAGCTGGATAATTTCCTCTAGCTCATCTCTGATAGTATCAATTGGCTATTCTTTCCGTCGCTTCACGTACGCATGCTACCGGGCCCAATAAAGTAGCGCTTCATCACGGACAGCGCTTGTTGTGAATAAACTGATCTGCAAGCCGATTACGACTCGTCATTCTGCGAATCAAAGCGATGCCATGCTGGCTCGTGCGAAAGCCACATTCGTCAGGAGCTGTGACGACTCATTGCCGTTGATGCTGTTGCCGGCTGGAGGAAAGAAAAAGCTCGTGTGTGCGCAGGCTTAGCCTTCACTGTGAAGCATTCGTCGCATAGCCACGCTCATGCCTCTTTCGCGGGCACAAGCACTGCGTCGGGAATTTGTGTCTGACGGTCATTCCGAGACCCTCCTGCAGGATGCACCCTAAGAACCGAATGGCCACAGCTCGCATCCACACTGCCTTCAAACGCAGCCAAGTTGTTCGCTGCGCCGACGGAGCATTCCCGATACCGAAGACAATATTGCAGTATTCCTGAGGGAGCAGAGCTACAAGTTTCGGCAATCGCCATCGGCTTGTTCTTATCCAGAGCACCAGACAACTCCCAATCAATCGTCCTCGGACGTCGAACCTTCATTTTTACGTACGCCTTACGGCCGCCTACTTTCCACTACCTCGGGCATCGAGAACCCTGCAGAGACAGGCGTCGTGGTAACTCAGGACGCTTCAATTCCGCCACTCAACCCAGAAGTGCCTGCACCAGAAAAATATCCCTTGAGGACCAACAGGCCGCCACAAGTTCCCGTCGGGATCCAAGACGTGACAGCAATGAGCGCACCCATCTGTCGAATCTGTCACTGCGAAGAAGGACACGAGCCGCTGCTGTCGATGTGTAAGTGCTCTGGCAGTATAGGACTTATGCACGTGTCGTGTCTGGAACGCTGGTTGAACACCCGCCACAGCGACGACTGCGAGCTCTGCCACCATCGCTTCCCGACCACAGCCGTTCAGTACAGCTCAGTTGTCCTCGTCTACCAGTGGATCCTCGAAAGTGGGAGGAAGACGCAGTGGGCTGTGTTTGCAAGCCTGATGTTCTTCACGCTTCTGGGGCTTTCGGCAGTGCTGTCCTGCTACCATGCGATGCACACAGAGTCGATTCAAGCGCTTGGGGACCACGCCGGGATAATCGACCTTTTAATGACTTTTTTCGTCGTCATTTACACAACGGGGTTATTTGTGACAGCTCGCCTTTTTTACTTGTCGTTCCGGTCCTGGCAATCGCAAAGTCTAACGCGAAGGCGCCTTTTGCTGCCTTCTACCGGCAGAGCTGGAGCTAGCCACAACAGCACCCCCGACGAAGTGGCGAGCTCGATGTAGCCCCCACCGCTTCAGCGTGAAGATGCGAGAGGCATCAAAGCAGCGTTAGCGGACACCTTTCTCTATCGGAAGCGCTCTCACTGAGTGAGCCGGACGATGTTCTCCTTCAGCTGCACTTTTTTAGACCTTTTACCTTTTTGACGAAACGCCAACGTTGTATGATTTTTTTCCGCGGAATTAAACAGTCTGTGCCACTGGTACACTTATTAGTCGTACTTGCGAACTCTTCTACCTGCTTTTGAACAATGTGAGCCACGTATACTCGGTTTCTCATCGTGTAGTATTACGATTAGAAACTAAGCGGGAGCAAGAACCGGAAATTTGAAGATGCATCTTTTTAGTCCACTGATTGCCTAATGGGCTGCTAGTGCATGGATGCGGTGGCAAAAAGCCTCGCGTCGAATAGACATCTCTGTTTTTTATATATTTCGGTGTGCAGCTGAAAAACAAAGCAGCCCAACGGCAAAGATCCCATTTATTTCTTATCTCAGTTTTCACCTCCCCCTTGTCCACTGCACAGCACAGTAACAATTTGTTTTGTTCAGTAACTCTTGGGCGGCGTGTAGTTAGCGATAACGTTATAAAAGGCGTCAAGAATAAGAGTTAAATGTCCCGAACTTCTAAAAGTGCAACGTTTCTGCATTCAACGCCATGAAGGCCACTTTTCACGCCAGCATGGACATAGTTTGTTGTCCGTGCGGAACTATCGGCGGAACTGCAGGTAGCCCCAACCGGACGCCCAAAGAAGCGACGAGCTCAACGTGGCCGGCAGACGTCGTTGTTGCAGGTACCAGCTGCGATAAGCAACCCCCGTTGCTTCAGCGTGAAGGCGCGGAAGGCATCACAGGAGCGTTATCGGGCACCTCTCTATCGAAAGCGCTGTTACTCAGTGAGCCGAACGATCCTCCCCTTCGGCTACACTTCCTTAGCCTTTTTACCTTTCTGACGAAACGGTGACGCTGTATGCTGTTGCATTGAAATAAACACACTGTGCCATTGGCACATTTTTTAGTCGTACTTCTGAAAACTTCTTCATGCTTTTGAGCAATGTGAGCCACGTATACTCGCTTTCGCATCGTGTGGTATTACGATTAGAGACTAAGCTGGTGTAAGAACCGGAGAGTATAAAGATGTAACTTTTTGGTCAGGTGAACACCCTTTCGGCTGCTAGTGCATGGAAGCGGTGGCAAGAACTCTCACGGAAAAGACATATATGTGTTTTCTTCCTATATCTGGGTGTTATGTTTAGAGCAGACCTAAATGACATTTTTTTTTGTTCATTAAATCTTGCGAAGAGTGTAGTTTGTGATAACGGTAAGAAAAGGTGTCAAGAAGAACGGCGAGGAGCTGAATGTCCCGTGCTTCTAAAAGTACATAGTTCCAGCATTTAACGCGAGGAACACCACTTTTCAAGCCACTCTGGATTTAGTTTGTTGTCTGTGTGAACTCTTGCCTTTTTTGTGGTTTTTTCAGCAATTTCATTGTGATAGGAGCATCAGAGCTACTTTCATTCCGAGTAGTTAGTGTACAGCGGTGCTGATTTGAGCTCATAGCTCTATTTTTTCAGCGCAATGGCACACGGCCAAAGAAAAGAAGGAAGAGAATAAGTATGAACACCCCCCTGACTGAAAACTATTTATTTAGGAATGCACACAGCTTAAATACACTCAGACCAGCGCAGGCGCACACCGTGCAAGTAGAAAAGAGGACAAAGGAAGCACATCACGCATTTATCACGAAAAGTGAAAGGAACGTCTTTTAAGTGTTATGCAAAAAACTGATAGAAGTATCCCTAAGATATTCTGACCCAACTCTCTGAATATAATATGCTTTTATCGTTTCACGGGTTGTTTTTAATTTGCTTCTGCTCTGAATTTTCACTCCAGAAAACATCGGTGTACAATCCTTGCAAGTAGCGCAGTGCTCGACAAAGTTAGCACCCTCCCTATTGCTTTGGTCTCCTGGGTGCTCCCTGAGCCGGTCGATGAAGCAACACCCTGTCTGTCCGATGTAAGACCTGCCACACGTCAAAGGATTTCGTACACAACGCTTGTGGCGCATTCTGCAAAGCAGTTCCTGTGCCTATTTTTGCACCCACGTTGTTTGTTTTCACTTGTGATGCGGTGTCGGGCCATGTGGCCAAGCTTCTGAGGGGCTGAAAAGACCAACTGTGCCAGTTTGCCACCTTTTTGAGGTCATGGGAGAGTTTTTGCACGTAGGGCATCATTTCAGGCCTTACTTTAGCCAGCGGAGGGCTTATTGCCTCCTTGCGATTTCTAGGCTTCAACATCTTCGAGGGCGCTTCTGCAACCGCGACAACAACCGACACACGGAAACCGGCGGCCTCAAGCCTAGCCAATTGATTTCCAAAACTATCTTGCAAATCATGCACATGATTTTCTGAAGTCCGGACTCTAAGCAAACTTTCGCAGTTCTTTTTTTCAAATTATTGAATAGGATGAATTATATGGCAACTGGATGACTTAAGTCCGCGCTCTCGCCCTCCTTCCGTGGATGGTAAGAAGTAAGCATTCAGAGCGCTCTCATACTCAGCGACGGCGCAGGCTTGAGTCAGCCTCTTTACACTCGCAGCCCAAGAGCAGCGGCCAGGATGGATGGATAAGGCTGAACCCTTTAAATCGGGCGGTGGCTCAAACCACCTAGACATGACTTGTGAAATTTCACTCTAGTCTTGAGCACCGAAGATGGCAGCGCCTTCGCTCGGCTGCTCGGTTACTTTTGGCGAAGACTGTACCTTTTGCGGCAGGAAAAGGTACTCCGGCCATATGTATCCCAATACATCATGTTTTTAAACGCCGAACAGCGCACATTGCCCAGTTGTACCCGAAATGTAGGTCTATGCTGGCAGCACAATACATGCTTAAAAGACAGCCGCACAACTGTTATCCGCCATCGTGAGTACAATTCGTGTCCGCAGAATTCATTTTTGACTGCGTGCGCTTGTTATTACGGCATGTGCGCACCGAGTTGGAACAGCAGAGTGAGTTCTTTTTTCGCTGACTGCCAGCAAAAATAAACATCGAAAGTTCGCATATCTCTCGACGGTGGGCGTCGATTTAGGGAGCCGGAAAATTTCTTCTAGCCATCTCTGATAGTATCAACTGGCTATTCTTTCCGTCGCTTCGTGTACGCATGTTACCGGGCCCACTAAAGTAGCGCTTCATCACGAGCAGCGCTTGTTGCGAATTAACTGATCTGCAAGCCGATTACGACTCGTCATTCTGCGAATCAAAGCGATGCCATGCTTGCTCGTGCGAAAGCCACATTCGTCAGGAGCTGTGACGACTCATTGCCGTTGATGCTGTTGCCGGCTGGAGGAAAGAAAAAGCTCGTGTGTGCGCAGGCTTAGCCTTCACTGTGAAGTATTCGTCGCATAGCCACGCTCATGCCTCTTTCGCGGGAACAAGCACTGCTTCAGGCCGCTGTGCCCAACGGTCATTCGGAGACACTCATGCAGGATGCACCCCAAGAGCCAAATGGCCACACGTCACAACCACACCGCCTTCAAACGCAGTCAAGTTGTTCGCTGCGCCGACGGAGCATTCCCGATGCCGAAGACGATATTGCAGTGTTCCTGGAGGAGCAGAGTTGTAAGTTTTGGCAATCGCCATTGCCTTGTTCTTATCTAGAGCACCAGACACCTCCCAATCAATCGTCCTCGGAAGCTGAACCTTCATCTTCTTATACGCCTTACGGCCATCTACTTTCCGCTACTTCGAGCATCGAGGAGCCTGCAGAGACAGGCGTCGTGGCAACTCAGGACACTTCACTTCCGCCACTCAACCCAGAAGTGTCTGCACCAAAACAGAATCCCACGACGACCAGCAGGCCGCCACAAGCTGCCGTCGGAATCGAAGACGTGACAGCAATGGGCGCACCAATCTGTCGAATCTGTCACGACGAAGAAGGACAAGAGCCGCTGCTGCCGATGTGCAAGTGCTCGGGCAGTATAGGCCTTGTGCACGTGTCCTGTCTGGAACGCTGGTTGAACACCCGCCACAGCGACGACTGCGAGCTCTGCAACCGCCGCTTCCCGACCACAGCCGTTCAGTACAGCTCAGTTGTCATCTTCTACCACTGGTTCCTGCAAAGCGGGAAGAGGACACAGTGGGCTGCGTTTGGAAGCCTGATGTTCTTCACGATTATGGGGCTGTGGGGAGTGCTGTCCTGCTACTACTCAATGCCCGCAGTGTCGATGCAAGCGCTTGGAGACCACGCCTGGATAATCGGCCTCATGGTAACTACATACGTCCTGGTTTACACAACGGCGTTATTTGTGACAGTTCGCTGGTTTTACTTGTCGTTCCGGTCCTGGATATCGCAAAGTCCCAAGCGAAGGCGTCTGGTGGTGCCTTCTACCGGCAGAGCTGGAGCTAGCCACAACAGGATGCCCGAAGAAGCGGCGAGCTTGATGTAACCCTCACCGCTTCAGCGTGAAGACGCGTGAGGCATCACAGGAGCGTCATTGGCCACCTTTCTCTCTATTGGAAGCGCTCTCACTGAGCCTTTTACCTTTCGGACGAAACGGCGAGGCTGTATGCTTTTTCGTGGATTTAAACACGCTGTGTCATTGGCACATTTATTAGTCGTGCTTGCGAGAACTTCTTCATGCTTTTCAACAGTGTGAGCCAGGTATACTCGCTTTTGCATCTTGTGGTATTACGATTAGAAGCTTAGCCGCAGCGAGAATCGGAAAGCATAAAGACAACTTTTCCGTTCTCTGACCATCTTGTGGGCTGCTAGTGCATGGACCGGTGGCAAGAAGCCTCGCGGCGAAAAAACATCTCTGTTTTGTAGCGATAGCTACATTACGGTAGCATTTCGACCCTTCAGCGTGGCTTCGCGCCACCCTGTGATTGCGCCGCCACGCAGTCACGTGGTGCGGAGCAGCTGCCGGTGGCGCGGCGCCCTGGTTGATCACGTGGTTCGTCACGTTACCAAGTTCCACTTGGCCAGCTGTAGCTATCGCGCCACTCCACGTTTAACCAAACCTACACCACCGCCAATTTTTTTCATTTAACTGCTATTAGAACCTAATTCAAATTAATCTCTTAATCCACTGCAGTCAGCTAGAATCTACCAGTTATCAACGAATCCACTGTAATTCAACTTAATGAAATGTATTCCACTCTTAATTCACGACCATCCACCGTAATCTGAGTAAATACACGATGCTGCGTCTGATTCGAATTTAATCCTCTATCAGTTCACCACAATCTTCCGTAATCCAACTTTATCCACTCAACTGCAATTTAATCAAATATAACCCCTTAAATGACCAGAATTCTCTTAATTGATCTTAATCCCACACAATGCGCTCCTGATCTACCGTAATCCACAATAACCCACACTAAACTAACCTTATCAGCCCTCAATCCACCGTGATCCAAATCCAATAGAATTCGGGGCCGCCGCGGTGCAAAAGGCACCCGTGTGCTCTGCGATGTAAGTGCACGTTGAAGATCCCCAGGTGGTCGAAATTCTTACCAGAGACCTCCACTATACGGCAACTATTTTTCCTTTCTCTCACTCCCTCCTTTATCCCTTCCCTTACGGCGCGGTTCGGATGTCCACTGAGATAAGTGAGACTGTTACTGCGTCATGTCCGTTCCTAAAAACCAATTTCCAATATTTCCTGGTCAGATTAAGAGGATGTTGACTTTGCATAATGTAGCCAAGTGAGAATAAATTAATGCCTTAATGACGCTTCCTATTCACTTTATATAACAGCATGGCCCGTGTTTATTGACTGAAATGTAACTGAGACAACTCAATACATCCTACTACTAAATCATTAGAAAAGCGAAAACGTTTTAGAACAGTTACTGAGTTAAAAAACATACCTTGCACGCGTCTCAACTTTTTGAAGCATCACGCATGCTCACCAATGCCATGCTTCCTTAAGCATTGACGAAACCACACCGTATTGGCGGGCAATCTTAGCTGAGAATTTGCAGTGACATTTTATTGACATAACGATCACATGTGAGAGAATAATAATAATAATTATTATTATTACTCTAGGAGCACGTAACAACAATGTCAAGAATGAGAGCATTATAACGCAGCATAAGCACGGTACATCAAAGCGTTCACCCCCTTCAGACCCCTGCCCATACTAACATAGGGGCCGCAATGGGTTTTCCAACTGTTAATAAGCACAGATCTAAAAAATAATTTTGGCATCATTTACGCAATATGTGGTTGGCACAATGAAAGACGTATAGCTGCGAAGTTATGTCAGTGAAAAAAAACAGCGAAAGAAACAATGCATTCCTTACAATCGGCGCTTGAAGTAAGACTGCTGTGTCTCCGGAACGTTCATTTCGTATTGCAAGAACGTCTGAATGCTTCAAGTTAACGTTCCATAAATAGCGCCTAACACTTCTTCCTTCAACATTAAGGGTTCATCTTTAGGGAGCGTTCCAAGAGAATTAAGTTGTAGGAAAATTATTGCCGAACGAAGTGAACTGAGATTCAATTGACGGGTGGGGAATAATTGGCTCCCTGTTGTCTTCTATCAGTAGATGGCACTTCCACAATTAACAAACGAGCTCAATAAAACTGATGTATTGAAGCGAAAAGCTTCACTACGCCAGCTTTTCGAGCCGTCAGCCGGACCGCAAGTTTGACCTTGAATGTAGCTAGAGGTCAATCCATGAGCATAACTGGTGGTAGTCAGGTCCGACACATGACGTCGCCTACAGCAGTGGCACCAGTGGCTGTTACACTAACTGTGTCGACTTTGACCTTTGACCTTGGCCTTCGCTCAAGCGGGAAAGCATCTTCCGGCATCGCATGCGCAGGTCAGGAAAGTGGGTTCTGCATAAAACGCCGCAGCACTTTGATACGTTCAGCGGAACGCTTTGCGTGATAGATGCGACGACTACCGTGGAGAGCGGCAGATGTTGTTAGTGGCTATTTATTAATAAAATAAAAATTGAAAGAAAAGATATTGTTAGCCGCGGCATCTGCCATCGAAACCTGAAGCACCTCAGCCGCGTCTAGCGGGAATAAAAGGACAGGGGATGCTGAACCTGATTAGAGAGCGATAGCCGCCGATGTGCGCTCTGTCACCGCGTTGCGGAGAGGAGGAAAGGAGGCATTCCAGGCCTATGTCTCTTCCTCGCCTATGTCTCTTCCTCATCACGCCTATGTCTCTTCCTCGGGAAGAAGCACTGCGTCAGCCTGCCATGCCTAGCGGTCATTGCGGCGCTCGACTACTGATCCGGATTTCCCGGGTTCGAACCCGACCGCGGCGGCTGCGTTTTTACGGAGGAAAAACGCTAAGGCGCCCGTGTGCAGTGCGATGTCAGTGCACGTTCAAGATCCCCAGGTGGTCGAAATTATTCCGGAGCCCTCCACTACGACACCTCTTTCTTCCTTAATTCTTTCACTCCCTCCTTTACGCTTTCCTTACGGCGCGGTTCAGGTGTCCAACGATATATGAGACAGATACTGCGCCATTTGCTTTCCCCCAAAACCAATTATTATTATTAGACCCAGATGTAGGATTCACCACTCGACGCGTATCTCTCTCCACAGTCCTCCCAGCCGAATGGCCACAGCTCGCATGTAAACGGGATTCACGCGAAGGCAGTGCGAATTTGCTCGCTACGAGGAAAGAGCATCGCTGACAACGAAGACGAAATTGCAGCGTTCGCGGAGGAGCAGACCTGCAAGTTTTTTTCCCTCGCCACCTTCTTGTCGTTATCCAAAGCCCCCAGCAGCTCTCCGTCACTTGTTTCCGGACGTACAACCTTCGTCTTCATGCACGCGTGACTGCAGCCTCCTTTCCAGCACATCGAACACCGAACGTGAGAGCGACGAGCCAGGAGAGGCAGGCGCCGTGCAACAGAGAGACTCTTTGATCCCGTCCCCCAACTCGCAAGTGCTAGCCGAAGAACCGACTTCGACGCAGAGCAATACGGCGCCACGAGTTCCCGTCGGCCTCCCCAACAACGAGACAGTGGGCACCGCAGCCATCTGCCGAATCTGTCACGACAAAGAAGGACACGGGCAAATCCTGTCAGTGTGCCAGTGCTCCGGCAGCTTAGACCTCGTGCATGTGCCCTGCCTTGAACGCTGGCTGGACGCACGCAACGCCGACGACTGCGAGCTCTGCCGCCACCGCTTCCCAACCGCGACAAAAGAGTTGCCCGATTCTTCCACTGGTTCATGCACTGCGAGAGACAGCTGCAGTGCGAACTCTTTTCAGAGCTGCTGCTAACCGTGCTTATGCCACTGGTGGCCGCAGTTGGATGGTACCTCACACTGTACGCCGGTTCGGTGGAAACGCTTCGTATCCACACGTGGGTTTTGGCAATCGTAGGGAACGCTGACCGGCTTCTTGCCGATAACGTTTGTCATGCTGTACATGGCGTAGTCGTTTTCTGGAGCTTCACGTTACTACTTATCGTTCCGGCCTTGGAGGGACAAAAATCCTATCCGCTAGCTAATGATGATGGCTCCAACCGTAGGAACGGAAACAACCCACAGCAGTGTGCCTGAGGAAGTGTGGAACTCGAGGGAGACGGTAGGCATTGTCGTTCAAAACATCTGCAGCTAGAAGCAAACCACACCACTGCAGCGTGAAAAGGTGTGAGGCAGTACTGGAGCGTTACCAACCTCCTTTACGGCGGAAACAGTGTTATTAGACACCTTTAGCACACCGTGGACCGTGCTGCCGGTACCGGAGTACAGAGACCCCGCACGCAATGTGCATGCTCAAATCGCCTTGACGGCGCCAGATGTCGCCATGTACTCGGTAGCTGCGCGCGCGCCTGCAGCATCGGGACCAATCAGCGCATGCTCGCTGGCGGTGGGCGGGCTACCGGTACTCAGGCAGCGATAACGGTAACACGGGGCACGGTGTGCTAAAGGTGTTTTTACCCTTGTAAGCATGAAGATGTAAGCATGAAACCCATTGCAATAAATACGTGATGTATTATGGGGCGCCCCTTTAATAGTGATGGTTGGTCTTAAAACTTGAGGGGCCTCCCTCATCAGCCAGTGACCACATAGCTGCTTTTTATGGTTGTACGTACTAGCAGTGGCCCCAATCCGTTTGGACGCCATGCCAGGTCAACAAGGAGAGAAGTAAAGAAAGAGCCCGCAATAATGTTACGGCGAGAGTCGTTCATGGGAGCCCACTCTGAGTCGTCGCGTATCTGAAGTCGCATGTAATTGCAGCGTACTTATATTTTACAGTTGTAGTTGTGCCGCAAATCCGCTTGGGTACCAAGCCGGTTTAAGATAAGATAGCTTGTAAGGCTGTGCACAAAGAAATCCATGCCAACGCACTGGCATCCTTCACTGTGGCCAGAACATTTTTTTTTTGTAGCGAGAGCTACACTGGGCTACCAGTCGAGCATTTCGCGGTGCATGGGAGAGGCCGGCTGTGCGCATGCGCCGTTATCATTGCAACCGAAGAGGAGCAAAATGCGGCGTGCGCTTCGCCGCCGCCGCCGCCGCGCGCCCGCTCCACCATCAAAGCCGAGCGTGACGTCACGCGGAATAGCAGTTGTGCGCATGCACCGATACCATGGTAACCAGAGAGACCCCACAGCTGTGCGGCGTTCTTCGTCGCCGCCTCGCCGCACGCCGCTCTATCCCTCGAACCCCTCGTCGCATGAGCAGAATTGCGTATAAAAGGCGGAAATGTAGTGGGCGCCTGTATCACAACGTTTGACATACACGCAGAGAACGAGAGCCCAGCTCTGCTAAACGCCGGTATAGACAAAAGAAGATTAACTCTTCCGATTCTCAGGTTGTCGCCTGGGAGTTGGCTTCAAATAAATAAGAGCGCTGGAGTCTGTGTTCGGCTTCTGGAAAGCGGCATTATCATCCAAGGAGTCTACGTGGCAGCGGGAACATCTCTCAAGCAGAGGACTGATGTGGTTGCCACGTGTATACCAGCCTACGGCACGGTTTCACAGTTGAGGGTGACTTTGGGTGATTACAATAGGAAACAGGACTCTCTTAGTCAGTGTATGAAATAAAGGTTCGACTTTAATTTAGCTTCGGGCCCTCACGTCCAGACTACCAAAGGGGAACTACTATAAAGCTTGTATACTAAAGAGGCTCTACCAAATCGAAATACTGTATCGACAAAACTGAGACCGCTGCATGCTACTTCAGAGATCAACGGACAGTCTTCGTCTCTGTCAAGCAAAATTAATAAAAGATGTGTATACCCAATGTCTGTCATTGCTAAACATACAATGACCACAAGATGCTCAGCCAGGGAAACGTCCCTCTCGCTACGTATATCTTGGCTTAGCCGAACTAAGCCACTGCCAATTTTTTCAGAACGATCGCAATTTACACTCTCTCTGCATGGTGAAAATATCGTGTAGAAAATGTACATTTGCAAACGTTACGAGCATTAAAAACCATTTTGAACGATATGAAAATGCCTAAAATACCTACGAATAGGATTTTTAACTCAATGCAGTGCATAATCACTGCGATGTTTGATCACATTTCAAATTTCAGTTTCAAGTTTTTTTTTTTTTGGAGTACAGCGTTGTTGTTTTTTTTTCAAGGGTTACGCCACCAGCCGCTCATGAAGGAGAGCGTGCACAATGCTGCATTTTCTTCTACCCGCCGCGGTGGCTCAGTGGTTAGCGTGCTCGCTTACTGATCCGGAGTACCCGGGTTCGAGCCCGACCGCGGCGGCCGCGTTTCGATGGAGGCTAAACGCAAAGGCGCCCGTGTGCTGTGCGACGTCAGTGCACGTTAAAAATCCACAGGTGGTCGACATTTTTCCGGAGCCCTCCACTACGGCACCTCTCTCTTCCTTTCTTCTTTCACTCCCCCTTTATCCCTTCCCTTACGGCGCGGTTCAGGTGTCCAACCATAGATACTGCGCCATTTCCTTTCCCCAACAGCCAATTCAATTCAACTTCTCCTCTTTTGTAACTTTCGTTACCAATTCGTTCATTCCGTTCCCCGACTCAGCACCATGGCGGTGTTTAAACCTAACGATGCCGTGCCGAAGACCTATGCACGAGAGAAAACGCCGATACGTTACGCTGACAATTCGGTCATGGTTTCCCCATAGCCACGTGATACACAGGACTGCTGCGCATATTGTCAATTTGTGGTGTCGGCCCTTATAAAAACGGTCTATAGACAGTCCGTAGACTTCTCATAGACCCTATTGCATTCCTATAGAATATATTTTAGTCCGAGCCGCCGTGGTGGCTGAGTGGTTATGGTGCTCGGCTGCTGGCCCGAAAGACGCGGGTTCGATCCCGGCCGCGGCGGTCGAATTTCGATGGAGGCGAAATTCTAGAGGCCCGTGCACTGTGCGATGTCAGTGCACGTTAAAGAACCCCAGGTGGTTGAAATTTCCGGAGCCCTTCACTACGGTGTATCTCATAGCCTGATTCGCTTTGGGACGTTAACCCCCCCCCCCCCCCCATAAACTATATATTAGTCTATTCATAGTCTATAGATTAACTGTAGAAAAAGTCCACAAAAATGTATGGTCATAAATCTATAGATTGGCTATGGACTGTCCACAGCATTTGTATTGGCTATAGACTGTTCTCTAGGGTTTAACTATAGACAGTCTATAGACAGAAGACTATGAGTCTATAGACTGCATAAAAAAATTTTAAGGCAGCACCGTAGAGGTTGGATGAGCACTATAATGTAAAATTCAAACTGTTTTTGGGCGCACTTCGGCCCCAAACAATTGAACAGCTCGGCAGTGGCAGTAGCTACAAGAGTGATCGGCGGTCGTCGAACAGAATGCGTGCCGCTGTCAGACATGCTAACTAAAGGTGGCAAGAAACCATCGCGATAAGGCGTCAAAGCAACTACAGCAATCTCAAACAATCCGGAAGCAGTTGCACATGGCTGCGATCATTCGAGTTCAGTCTGGTAGCATCTCGCGTCGCAAACAAAATGGTAAAGCCCAGTGTCGGCAGATTGGAGCGTGAACAAACATTCAAAGATTCGCAGCAATTTTTTTCAAGGGTTTGTATTAAAGCGTATGCGTGTAAACGCGAATGGTCTGCACCGCAGGGAATAAACAATCTCATTGGGGGCTCGTCTTCCTCTGACGAGAAAAGACCCTCTTCTTTTTTCGGAACAGAATACAAAATATGCATCAATCTTGTCGGAGTGTCTGAACTGTCGACAACATAGTGCATGCAGCAGAGTAAGCTATATGTCCCTGTATATGTCTCATACTCCTCCGGATACCCTGGGCTCCAGTCCTTCGCTAGTGGACACCCCCGTGCACCGTGCTAGCCGGAGAAATCAAGGCCTACCTCCCGAACACGGGCTTTTGGAGTCTGCCAGAGCACCCACCCATCGACCTGTCATGCCAGCTGCTGCCTACTACACCTTGCAGAATCCGCGACTGCCCAAACCATTCCACGGCAGTCAGCTCGAAGACGTAGAGGACTGGCTTCTCGAGTTTGAACGCGTGGCCTCATTCAACCAGTGGGACGACGCCGCTAAACTTCGAAACGTCTTCTTTAGTCTCGAGGATGGTGCACGTACCTGGTACGAAAACCCAGAAGACGCCCTAACATCATGGCACGAGTTCCGCCGACGCCTGCTGGAGACCTACACCAGCACGGATCGTCGAGAACGGGCTGAACGGGCTTTGCAGTCTCGCATTCAGATGCCGAATGAGACTGTAAGCATGTACGTGGAGGATATGACTCGGCTCTTCCGGCGAGCTGACCCGGCCATGCCCGAAGATAAAAAGGTGCGCCATCTCATGCGCGGCGTTAAAGAGCAACTTTTCGCTGGCCTCGTGCGCAGTCCACCTGGGACTGTTGCTGAGTTTCTCTCGGAGGCGGTCACGATGGAGAAGATGCTCTTGCGGCGGTCTACCACCTACGACCGGCCGGTACTCGCCGCTTCACTTACAGAGCCGCTTCCTGCCTTCGGGGCTAACCCTGGTCTTCTCCGCGACCTGATCCGCTCCGTTGTGCGCGAAGAGCTCCAGGCGCTTTTCGGTGCTCCCCTGCCGACGGCCGGCTCTCTCGCTAGCCTGGTCCGCGAAGAGGTTCAAGCCTTGAGACCTTCGTTCCCGTCCGTTGACCCGCCGCCTTTACCAACGGAGTGCCGTCGTCCAACGTACGCTGAAGCCTTGCAACGTCCTGCGCCCTCTTCGGCGCAGTTTCCTCCGTCCAATCAAGGCTCGCTGTTTTCCGCACACCCCGACACGTACTACATCGACAATCGACGATCACCCCAGCGGAAGACGGACCTGTGGCGTGCTCCGGATCGGCGGCGTCTCTGCTTTCACTGCGGGGAACCCGGTCATCTGTATCGCCAGTGCCCGTATCGACAGCTTGGGCTGCAGGGGTTCCCTATCGACATGCCCCGTCCACCAAGAGGTCAACGACCCCGGGAGATCGAGGACTACGTAGCCCAGCAGCGCATGGCGACAATTCCCCAGCGGCAGTCTCGGTCTCCATCACCACGCCGACCTTCGCCACAGCCTCAAAGCTCCTCCTGGATGGCGCAGAGACGGTCGCCAAGTCCCCGCCGGGAAAACTAAAGAGAGCGACCTCAGGGGGCGAGGCCGCTGGCAATCGATACGAACAAGACCCCCCTACAACGCGAACAGCGACCGACCGCGATTTAAAGGCAACGACTGCAGTACCTGAACTCGGAGATCGATTCTCGTTGGATATACCCGTGCTTCTCGATGGCTATAAGGTTAGTGCTTTGGTGGACACTGGCGCTGATTTCTCGATTTTAAGCGGAAAGCTAGCGGCGCTTCTTAAAAAAGTAATGACACCATGGTCCGGCACGCAGATTCGCACGGCTGGCGGACATGTCGTAACTCCGCTTGGCCTATGCACAGCAAGAGTCCAAATTCGCAGCTCCACATTTGTTGTCAGCTGCCTAGTTCTACCGAACTGCTCCCGTGACTGTATCCTTGGCGTTGATTTTCTCCGAGAGTATGGAGCTATTATTGACCTCCGAAAGCGCACTGTCACATTTTCTACCGGGAAAGCTGATGTTTACTCCGAGGACTGTCCACGCCGCGCCGCCCTTAGAATATCCGCCGAGAGCGTTTGGATTCCGCCACGCGCCAGCGTTTTTGTGAGTGTTCACTGCGACGGACTACGTGAAGGGACAGCGGTCGCAGAGGGCAACCTGTCCCTTTTGCTCACCCACGGCATCTGCTCAGCGCGAGGTCTCATCCATCTCCGCGACGGCTGCTCTGAGCTCCTGGTGACTAACTTCTCTAACGAGCCCCGGCACCTTTTTCGTGCTACTGCCATCGCATTCGCCGACCCCTTAGCGGAGGTTTCTGAATGTTTCGCGTTCGAAGCTGTTAGACCTGTGCGCCCATCCCTTGACATCAGCCCGGACCTTTCGGTGACTCAACAGCGAGAACTACGTGCCCTCCTACTTGAATACTCCTCCTGTTTCGCTTCTTCGTCGAAAGTCCGGCAAACGGCTCTTCTCAAGCACCGCATCATTACGCCCGACGATGCCCGCCCCATCCATCAGCAGCCGTACCGTATCTCACCGAAGGAGCGTGAGGCGATCCAAACGCAGGTGAAGGAGATGCTTTCAGATGGAATCATTCAACCTTCCAGCAGCCCCTGGTCTTCACCTGTCGTGCTGGTGAAGAAAAAGGATGGGACACTCCGCTTCTGCGTGGATTATCGGAAACTGAACAACATCACCAAAAAAGACGTCTACCCGCTGCCTCGTATCGACGACTCGCTCGACAGACTTCGTCGCGCCCAGTACTTCTCCTCCATTGATTTAAAGAGTGGGTACTGGCAGATAGAGGTCGACGAGCGGGACCGCGAAAAAACGGCGTTCGTGACACCCGACGGACTGTACGAATTTAAAGTGCTACCTTTTGGGCTATGTTCAGCGCCGGCAACTTTCCAGCGGATGATGGATACCGTTCTCGCTGGACAAAAATGGCAAACTTGTTTGGTTTATCTCGATGATGTCGTCGTATTTTCCGAAACCTTTGCCGAACACCTTGAACGCCTGAGGACAGTATTAGATGCCCTCCGATCGGCCGACTTAACGCTAAAGCCCGAGAAGTGCCACTTTGGGTACAAAGAGTTGAAGTTTCTCGGTCACCTCGTGAGTGCCGATGGCGTTAAGCCCGACCCCGAGAAAACTGCTGCCGTCGCCAACTTTCCTGTTCCTGCAACAAAGAAAACTGTGCAACGTTTTTTGGGCCTGTGCGCATATTACCGCCGCTTCATCGCCGACTTTTCAAAGATTGCCGCACCCCTGTACCACCTCACGCGCAATGATACACAGTTCGTGTGGGCTGCCGAGCAGCAGGAGGCTTTTGCCGAGCTGCGCAGACGACTGCTAACATCCCCTGTTCTTGCGCACTTTGATGAAGAGGCTGAAACCGAAGTCCACACCGACGCGAGCAACGTCGGCCTCGGCGCCGTACTCGTCCAACACCAAGGTGGCGTGGAAAGGGTCATCGCGTATGCAAGCCGCACGCTTTCTCGCGCTGAAACAAACTATTCGACCACAGAAAAAGAATGCCTTGCGGTTATGTGGGCAACCATGAAATTTCGTCCGTACCTCTACGGCCGCCCGTTCAAAGTAGTTACCGACCACCATTCGTTGTGCTGGCTTGCAAATCTTCGCGACCCATCGGGGCGCCTAGCCCGATGGAGCCTCCGCCTCCAAGAATTCGATTACACCATTGTGCACAAATCTGGCCAGACGCACGAAGACGCTGACGCACTCTCTCGCGCGCCCGTCGGGTTAGCGGATGATAGCATAGAGGACGAGAGTGGTTTTATTGGAGTTGTCAGCGCCTTAGACCTAATGACCCGCCAGCGAGCTGACCCAGACCTGCGACCTATCATTGATTATCTGGAGGGCCGAGCTTCTGTCGTACCCCGACAATTTTCTAGAAACCTGCCGGCCTTCTGTCTCCGGAACGGCATTTTGTTTAAGAAAAACTCCAGCACTATTGACCGAGCGCACCTCCTCGTCGTTCCGGCAGATCTCCGCGCCGATATCCTTCTTGCTTGTCACGATGAGCCGACCTCCGGCCACTTGGGCTTTGCCCGCACACTTGCACGCGTGCGCCAGGCGTATTATTGGCCCAAACTTTCTCACGCCGTCCAGCGTTACGTCAGAGGCTGCCGCGATTGCCAACGTCGTAAGGCGCCTCCTCTCAAGCCAGCGGGCTTGCTCCAACCTATTGAACCCCCTCGGACGCCTTTTGATCAAGTCGGCATCGATCTTCTGGGCCCATTCCCTGTGTCATCGGCCGGTCATAAATGGATCATAGTCGCGACCGACTATTTAACAAGGTATGCGGAAACTAAAGCAGTGCAGCGCGGTACGTCATCTGAGATCGCCCAGTTTTTTATGCAACAAATCGTGCTGCGTCATGGCGCACCGTCCCACGTAATCACTGATCGAGGTACGGCGTTTACGGCACAGCTCATGCGCGACGTGTTCGAGCTCAGTCACACGAACCATCGCAAAACTACTGCCTATCACCCACAGACGAACGGGCTCACAGAGAGACTCAACAGAACGATCGCCGACATGATCGCAATGTACATAGACTCGCAGCACAAAACCTGGGACGAGATTCTCCCGTACGTCACATACGCTTACAACACGGCCACCCAGGAGACGACCCGATTTACACCATTTCGTCTGGTCTACGGACGTCACGTTCAGACGATGCTGGATGCAATGCTTCCATGCAGCACTGATGACCACCCACTCACGCCAGACGCCGAGCAGTTCGCTCAGCGCGCCGAGGAAGCACGTCAACTTGCCCGTCTTCACATTCAGCGGCAGCAGGGCACGGATGCACGCCGCTACAACCTCCGTCATCGGCACGTCGAATACCATCCGGGAGACCAAGCTTGGGTGTGGACCCCGGTACGCCGCCCAGGCTTGTCTGAAAAACTGATGTGCCGTTACTTTGGACCGTACCGAGTTTTGCGCCGCGTCACCGAAGTGACCTACGAAGTTCTTCCTGACGGGACTGTGCAGCCTCAGCGTCGTCCACCCCGCTCTGAGGTTGTGCACGTTGTCCGCATGAAACCCTACTTCACGCGGTAATGGATAGTACGCTCAGTGTTCTGCTAGTTTTCGCGTGGGACACCTTCGCCCACCTCCCTTGTACATTTTTGTGTGCTTGTGCTGTTTTTTTTTCTCTTTCCACTGCCCATACTGCAACCCCGCTTTTGTTTTCCTTTTTTTTTGGAGGGGGAGTAATGCCACCTGGTGTTCTCAGGTGGCGCTGAAGTGTCTTCGAAGACGTTGAAGTGTCTCGCGCTGGCTGGCTGGCTGCTTGCTGTATTCTGCTGGTTAGCGACCTGTCTCCCTGTTTTCCGTTACATATTTTGGTGGAGGTGCGGGGTAAAGATCCCTGTATATGTCTCATACTCCTCCGGATACCCTGGGCTCCAGTCCTTCGCTAGTGGACACCCCCGTGCACCGTGCTAGCCGGAGAAATCAAGGCCTACCTCCCGAACACGGGCTTTTGGAGTCTGCCAGAGCACCCACCCATCGACCTGTCATGCCAGCTGCTGCCTACTACACCTTGCAGAATCCGCGACTGCCCAAACCATTCCACGGCAGTCAGCTCGAAGACGTAGAGGACTGGCTTCTCGAGTTTGAACGCGTGGCCTCATTCAACCAGTGGGACGACGCCGCTAAACTTCGAAACGTCTTCTTTAGTCTCGAGGATGGTGCACGTACCTGGTACGAAAACCGAGAAGACGCCCTAACATCACCAAAAAAGACGTCTACCCGCTGCCTCGTATCGACGACTCGCTCGACAGACTTCGTCGCGCCCAGTACTTCTCCTCCATTGATTTAAAGAGTGGGTACTGGCAGATAGAGGTCGACGAGCGGGACCGCGAAAAAACGGCGTTCGTGACACCCGACGGACTGTACGAATTTAAAGTGCTACCTTTTGGGCTATGTTCAGCGCCGGCAACTTTCCAGCGGATGATGGATACCGTTCTCGCTGGACTAAAATGGCAAACTTGTTTGGTTTATCTCGATGATGTCGTCGTATTTTCCGAAACCTTTGCCGAACACCTTGAACGCCTGAGGACAGTATTAGATGCCCTCCGATCGGCCGACTTAACGCTAAAGCCCGAGAAGTGCCACTTTGGGTACAAAGAGTTGAAGTTTCTCGGTCACCTCGTGAGTGCCGATGGCGTTAAGCCCGACCCCGAGAAAACTGCTGCCGTCGCCAACTTTCCTGTTCCTGCAACAAAGAAAACTGTGCAACGTTTTTTGGGCCTGTGCGCATATTACCGCCGCTTCATCGCCGACTTTTCAAAGATTGCCGCACCCCTGTACCACCTCACGCGCAATGATACACAGTTCGTGTGGGCTGCCGAGCAGCAGGAGGCTTTTGCCGAGCTGCGCAGACGACTGCTAACATCCCCTGTTCTTGCGCACTTTGATGAAGAGGCTGAAACCGAAGTCCACACCGACGCGAGCAACGTCGGCCTCGGCGCCGTACTCGTCCAACACCAAGGTGGCGTGGAAAGGGTCATCGCGTATGCAAGCCGCACGCTTTCTCGCGCTGAAACAAACTATTCGACCACAGAAAAAGAATGCCTTGCGGTTATGTGGGCAACCATGAAATTTCGTCCGTACCTCTACGGCCGCCCGTTCAAAGTAGTTACCGACCACCATTCGTTGTGCTGGCTTGCAAATCTTCGCGACCCATCGGGGCGCCTAGCCCGATGGAGCCTCCGCCTCCAAGAATTCGATTACACCATTGTGCACAAATCTGGCCAGACGCACGAAGACGCTGACGCACTCTCTCGCGCGCCCGTCGGGTTAGCGGATGATAGCATAGAGGACGAGAGTGGTTTTATTGGAGTTGTCAGCGCCTTAGACCTAATGACCCGCCAGCGAGCTGACCCAGACCTGCGACCTATCATTGATTATCTGGAGGGCCGAGCTTCTGTCGTACCCCGCACCTCCACCAAAATATGTAACGGAAAACAGGGAGACAGGTCGCTAACCAGCAGAATACAGCAAGCAGCCAGCCAGCCAGCGAGAGACACTTCAACGTCTTCGAAGACACTTCAGCGCCACCTGAGAACACCAGGTGGCAATATTAAGCAAGATGCATTGTTCAGGTAGTCACTGCAGTCGCTATCTTTTTGGATAGCAGCCTTGTCCCGTGCACCAAACAGCGACATTCTGAGACGGTTTGACGCTGTTCAGCCTTATGCGCCTGACTCATAAACGGTCGCGCTGCTGTGTACAGGCCACTCGGCCTTGAGAATACTCAAATATTTACTACCATATCCCTACAAAGTGGAAAGCAAATATCAGCCGAAAACGTTACAGTGGGTACGCGCCTTCAGTAAGAGTTATATATCGCCTCAGATCTTCCATACACAACGCTTCAATTGTTTACAAGCCGTGCAGCGAGAGAGTGTATTGACGCGAAAAGCTTCACTACGCTAGGTAAAGAAGTCGTCGCGTGGGCTGGACAATGACCTTGAATGACCTTCAGCCCAATCATGTTATCCGTGTATGACCATATGTGGTACTATTATAGCTATATGTCCCGGTTTCTAGATCTGGGTCATCATTCTCTGGAGCTAAACTCGCTGCTCTCCACAAAACACGTCGCTGTAAAGTTTGAGGGGTTGGTTCTTCACTTCAGTATATTCCTCAGTATTACAGTCGTATGCATCATTATCCTCTTTTTCGCTTGCAGAGTCAGATATATCGGAGTTATCACGGTCACAAATTGACCTCAACATCTCTTCGGCCTTGCTAATAGGCAGGGCCTAAACAAACAACAGAAGTTTTTCTCTTTTAATTTCTAAGCTACCTACGTTCAACAAAAAATGTTTCATCACCCGGAACCAACCAAGAACTGTCAGGACTGAGACCCAATGTCCCCGTGCAGGGACAGTTCTTTTATTATATCGCTGGTGGCAGAAAACTAAGCTTTTTCGCAAGGAACAAAACTAAAATGTCCTTTAAGCCATAGCGATTCTAGACATATCGAATACCGTTCCAATGAAAACAGCTTTCAATGCTTAAATGCGTCTTATCTCTCCGTCGCATGTAAAACATTTTCATGTTTATTCCAACCATGTTGTCTTCCTTACGGAGCGAGATATCTCTCTGCGCTCTTCACAGGTGGCGCCACAATGCTTCTCCTCCGAGGGGGACACTTGGTCTATGTTCTACATAAACTGAGTTTCTCGTCAGGATCTGAGTCCCAATATCGCTGTAGAGAACAAGGGGTCTGAAGAGGTTATGGTGTCGAACCCTTGAACCCTTACCTTGACTCATGACCTTTAGTTGACCTCTGAACTTCGACCTTTGATATTGGGTGACCTTTGCGCTGACTTTTGACCTTAAGAACATCCTATGGAGTGATGTGAAGCCACTTAATGACATCCGATGGGGGTGTCGTAAGACCTTATGATACCACGGCATAACCGCGTGGTCGTGTGCGTATATATAGAACGGCTGTCGCGAGCCTGTAGCGGATCTGCCATGGACGGGCCTCGGATACTTAACAAGCGTCCTTGCTTTTCGGTGAATTCCAGGGTTAGCCAAGTTAAGCCACTGCCAGTTTTTTTTTTTTTTTTGCAAGATGTGAACGCGCACACACATTAGTTCAATAATGCCCGCTCTCATTCGTTGACATCTTGAACACATAGGCTGAACGCACTCAGCTTCCCCTCTAGAGTCAGCATGTTAACTTTATGGACCATACACCCGCCAGCTTATGGAGCATCGAGAGATGGCACGCGCGCCTCGATGCATCTGACGTTCCGCCGCTGTGGTGGCTCAGTGGTTAGGGCGCTCTGCTGCTGACCCGAAAGGCGCGGTTTCGATCCCGGCCGCGGCGGTCGAATTTCGATGGAGGCGAAATTCTAGAGACCCGTGCACTATGCGTTGTCAGTGCACGTTAAAGAACCCCAGGTGGTCGAAATTTCCGGAGCCCTTCACAACGGCGTCCCTCATAGCCTGAGTCGCTTTGGGACGTTAAACCCCGTAAACCAAACCAAGCATCTGACGTTCCGACTCTAGATATCTCTAATGTCTCCTTATTCTCCCCTACGCTTGAATTTCATAACTAGCAAAAGAGGGAGATGATGAATGGGGGGGGGGGAGTGGCGCCGGCAGTAAATAACGTCTCCGAGAAAGTCACTGCGTTCCGAACCAGCGCTGCCTAATAAAACGGGACTGCTTAGATTAAGGCGATCGCACAACGAGAAAGGCGTCTATGTTAACAATTGCCGAAGTCGGTTATTTCTTTATTTTTTGTTTATTTATTCTTTGGCCCCAAGGGCATTACAGAGAGGAGGGGGTGAATCAAAGCAGTATAAAACATAAAACAGGTAAAAGATAACACGAAACTAAATAAGCAATATACATTAAATATTCCCGAGTGCATGCGCAACAAGATCATCAAAGTACGGAATCAGCAGCAACCCAAGAAAGGAGTAATGTATTAAAAAGAAAAAAAAACAGCAGCACAAATACATCCTTAAAGATTGGAGCAATAAACCTTACCGACAGCTGCGCCAAAGGCAACGACATTCATAATTTCAGCAACAGCACGAGGAAGACGATTCCAACATATAGAAGTGCTGGTAATCAAACAGTCGCGACAACATTTAGCGCTACATGACGGAATTCCGACCATGTGGCGGTGATCACTGTGTGGTGAAGTAAAGGACGGTCGGGATAGAAGTTTCTTGCTTATATGTAGATTGTAGTGAAAAAATCTTTTCAAGTAAACATACATAGCCGAAACACTTTTCTGCGTTCCGTTATTAGAGGCAAAGACAGGGAGGCTTTAATGGCAGTCACGCTCGAAGTTACATGATAATTAGACTATATAAAGCGACAAGCGAGATTCAGAGCACTTTCCAGTTCAATGATGACGAAAACGATGTCAGGGTCCCAGACAGACAGTGCGTATTACAGTTTCGGTCGAGCCAAAAATTCGTAAAGAAGTTTTAGAGCCCCAGGACAAAGTTTCAGAGTTTCTTCAAAGGTACCAAGCGTACGCTGGAGCCGAATACGCATTTGCGCCGCTTCTCAATCGTTCCTGGCTGCCGCCACGTCTTCCACATTCACCACTTGTGCCGGAGGCGTAGCCAAGTCCGCGAGCTTGAAACGCGAGACGAGAGCTGAGCGAGCCCGCCAGCAGCGCTTCGGAGGCCGCCTATCGGCTCACAGTGCGTCTGGCTCTATGCATAGTCGACGGCTATAGGCGTACTCTCCTAACGCAGGCGTGGCGTATCATGCACGCTGAATAATCGTTTTACTCCAAGCACGTTTGAAATCCAATTATGCGTAAGCGCTTTATTTTTGCGTGTGTGCTATTAAAATTTGTGCATTCAATTCATTCACATATATTTCCTTACCGTTTCATTTCGCTTCGAGTTCAATTAACCTTTCATCAAATCATATTAAGGCAGGTTCACTTTCCAGCTGATACACGCGAGCCTTTTTTTCATTCACAGCTCAGATCCTCCTCGAAAGAGGCATTTCAAGGCAAACGAGGAGCTCCCGTCTACTCCAGTTTCATTCCCTAATTTTCCGCCCTTTCGTTCTGGGCAACCCCTTTCCGCACACAAAATATTCCTGAATTAATCGCAAAAGCCAACCATAACCCACTGCGTCAAGGAAGTCATAAAAGGGCTCTGAGATACATGTTGTTGACACAATAGAAACATTTTGCTGCTAGCATTTTCAATAACCACTTCAGCTCCCACTGAGTGTGTTTGAATTTTCTACAACATAACAATTGTCGAAACATTTGTGCATAAAGAGCAACTGACATTAAACCTCTGTCGAAAATCTTCTGAGATCCTAAGCGAGATCCAACAATACCGCCATGCTCTGCGTGTTTTGCGTGCGCTAGCTCTCATTTTGATCGTGAGACCTCAGAAATAAGACAACGCAGATAAGTAATTCCTAAAAGTTGCGTTTGGTGGTTTTAGGATCAGAAATATGACTGGGATAAAATTATCAGAGATATTTTGTTAACCACACTGCTTTGCACGAATGATCAAAACTCCTGAAATCACCAACACATCCTGCTGTGCACCCTGCGCTTTATCAGCCCTAAAGTGATAAACCAGCGTTCCACAATGCTCTCAAAATGTAATCCTTAATCACCCTGTTAAGAAACTGCAGTAACACAAAAGACTCGTGTTTTCATAATTGCAGTAACAGTACCAGGTCGTTCCCACAGTTATTCCTCTATTCACGAACGTATATTTCGCGTCCTCTAAACGCACGACGGCTATATACCTCCCCATACACCGTGTTCTTAACGGAAAACTGAACACGTTGCCGCGTTGTAGATAAATTTACTGCTATGCTTATGGCACCATACATGTGCTAAAATACAGCCACGCAACTGTTACCCGCGTGTGCAGTTCATGGTCGATACATTCACTTTCGGTAAGTTTCCATGTCATTGCGCCATGTGCACATGAAGTTGAAAAAGCGAAACAGTTTTTTTTTTCAGGATGACTGCAAACAAGAATAAAGAAAGCAGTCATATTTGCTATCTCTGTCGACGACCCGCGTTGCGTTAGGAAGCAAGAAAAATTCATTCAGCTCCTCTCTGATATAGTATCAACTGGCTAATCTTTCCGTTGTTTAGCTAGTGCCTACTATTAAACCCTGTAAAGAATCGTTTTGCGGCGAATCAAATCATATGCGAGCCGACTGCGACTCGTTATTCAGCGAATCAACGCTGCGCCATGCTGGCTCGTGTCAAAGCAACATTCGTCAGGTGCTGTGCCGCTGATCACGTGACCTCCTGGAGGAAAGTACAAAGCCTCGTGTACGCAGACTTCGTCTTCACTGTGAAGTGTTCGTCGCGCAGCCACACTCATGCCACTTTCGCGGGAAGAAGCACAGTGTCAGGAGGTTGTGTCTGACGGTCATTCCGAGACCCTCATGCAGGATGCACCCCAAGGGCCCAATGGCCACAGCTTGCATCTACAGGGGATTCAGACGCAGCTATGTTGTTCGCTGCGACGACGGAGCATTCCCGATAGCGAAGACGAAAATGCAGACTTCGTGAGTGAGCAGAGCTATAAATTTCGGCAGTCCCCATCGGCCGGTCTTTATCCAGAGCACCAGACAACTCCCGATCAACCGTTCTCGGAAGACGAACCTTCATCTTCCTATACGCCTTACGGCCATCTACTTTCCGCTACTTCGAGCATCGAGGAGCCTGCAGAGACAAGCGTCGTGGAAAATCAGGACGCTTCACTTCCGCCGCTCAACCCAGAAGTGTCTGCACCAGAACAGAATCCCACGAGGACCAACAGGTCGCCACAACCTGCCGTCGAGATCCAAGACGTGACAGCAATGAGCACACCCATCTGTCGAATCTGTCACGATGAAGGACACGAGCCGCTGCTGTCGATGTGCAAGTGCTCGGGCAGCATAGGCCTTGTGCACGTGCCCTGCCTTGAACGCTGGTTGAACACCCGCGACAGCGACGACTGCGAGCTCTGCAACCACCGCTTCCCGACCACAGCCGTTCAGTACAGCTCAGTTGTCCTCTTCTTCCAATGGTTCATCCAAAGCGGGAGTAAGACGCAGTGGGCTATCTTCGCAAACCTTCTGGCCTTCACGCTTATGGGCCTGTGGGCGGTGCTGTGCTGGCACTATTCAATCCACTCACAGTTTATGCGAGAGCTTGGGATCTACATCACTTTGGCGATCAGCGTCATGTTGACGATTTTCGTCGTGGCTTACACGAAGGCGTTATTTGTGACAGCTCGCTCTTATTACTTGTCGTTCCGGTTATGGCACTCGGAGAATCCGACGGGAAGGCGCCTGGTGCTGCCTTCTACCGGCAGAAGTGGAGCTAGCCCCAACAAGACGCCCGAGGAAGCGACGAGCTCGATGTAACCCCACCACCCCGCTTCACCGTGAAGACGAGTAGGGCATCGCAGGGGCGTTATCAGCCACCTTTCTTTCGGAAACGCTGTCAGAGTGAACCGCACGATCTGCCCCCTCAGCTACGCTTCTTTAGCCCTTTTACCCTTGTGACGAAACGGCGAGGCTCTGTTTTTTCCGTGGAAATAAACACTCTGTGACACTGGCACATTTATTAGTCGTGCTTGCGAAAACTTCTCTGCCTTTGAACAGTGTGAGCCGCGTATACTTGCTTTCGCATTGTACTGTTTTACGAGAAGCTAAGCCATAGCGAGAATCGCAAAAGATAAACGTGTAACTTTTTGATCCGCTGACCATCTTGTAGGCTGCTAGTGCATGGAAGTGGTGGTAAGAAGCCTCGCGGGCGTGTAGCCGCTAATCTAAGCAGCACAACGGCAAAGATAACATCCTTTTCTTATCTTATTTTTCACCTTCCCCTCGTTAACAGAACTTTGTAAGATTTTTTTATTTCTCAGCTCTTTTGCGTCGAGTAGAACGGCGAAAAACTGAATGCCAACAGCTTGTTGAAGTCCGCCATTTCTACAATAAATGCCAGGAAAGCCACTTTTCATTCCAGGCTGGACATAGTTTGTCTGCGAGAACTTGATTTTTTTACCGCTTTCAGTGTGATAGGCGCCGTAGCGCTACTTTCGCTCACAGCAGTTAGAATACATGCGTACTAACTTCTTCTATTAAGGAATGTACTTGTCGCCAAACAAAGTCCTCCTTCAATATTCGTCGCTGGAAAGGCACAAAGTCACGCCGTTTAAAAGCCACGGTATGAATAACTTCTTGTATCCGCGCGCGCATTTTCTTGCACAAAATTTTGCGACAGCAGCTCAATGGCCATTGGCTCAACAGTGGAAAAAATACTAAGAAGTGCGGGAGCGGGGTGTTCCTGTTGATTTTTATGCATTGCCCCCAGGACGAGGCTTTAACTATGCAGATTCCCATAGTTTTTCGGGCCCATTTCCCAATGAAGGAAAAAATTGAGAAAGGCAGGATGAGGCGAGTTGGGCCTAATTAAGAGTCAGAACACAACTGAACCTCGTCCGTTCATTCCATAGAGGGAAAAAAATTTCTGGGCGACCATCAAATACAGGCGAAAATGTCAGTTCTAGGGCCACCAACCGGGACACTGAATCGAAGGGAGCTACTGAGTGACGGCATGCACACGAACCACCTTGCAATCGACTGACCAGCCACGCCAGAATTCGGAGTAGAAACGATAGCAGCAGCTGTTATCGCGAGGCGCTGTGAGGTCGCTCGGATCTCGATCAACGTCGCTAGGCACCTGTCACGGCGTACTGCTCAAAAGTGAACTTGCGGTGTACCAGCCCTTATCCTGCACGCAACTGTGCGATATCAGGCGTATGAAAGGGCACCTACGACAAGATTTCCCCTCACCTCTCATTATCCAGCTAGCACTGCAAACAGGTAGACTTGCTGCGACATTCCGGTGGAGCCCATCTGCAGTGACGTTCATGTGCCGAAATTTCTGTGCTTGTCAGTGGACTCCAGGGGTCGACACTATTCATCCTTCCTTCACTACGGAAGGACAAATGCGGGATGCGCCGCAGCTAGCGTATGTCTCCGAATCCCTCCAATCAGAATGGCCACAGCTCGCATGTAAACGGGATTCACTCGCAGGCAGTGCGAAGGGCTTCGCTACGAGGAAAGAGAATCGCTGACATCGAAGGCGAAATTTTATTGCTCGCTGAGCAGCAGTGCTGCAAGTTTTTTTTTTCCCCTTGCCACCTTAGTCTCGTTATCCAAAGCACTCACCAACTCTCCGTCACTCGTTCTCGAATGTTCGACCTGGAGCAAAAAAACGTTAGTCTCCGCTGTGGCGAAAGCAGTGACATCCGCAATTTTAGCAATAGCACAAAGAAGACAATTCCAACTGTTAGAAGCGCCGGCAATGAAAAAGTCATGATAACGTTTAGTGGGACATGATGGAATTCCTCCCTTGTGGCGGTGATCAGTGTGGATCAAGTGTGCAGACGGTTCTGTTAGAAGTTTCTGTCTGAGATGTAGATTCTAGTGAAATAATCTTTCGAAATAAACGCAGCGGAAAAACCGTTAGAAGATGCAAAGACAGGTAGGCTTTCATGGCAGTCACGCCAAAAGTGCGATGATAGACGAATTAAAGATAGATGCGCAATTCTGCGCACTTTCCAGTTCAGTGATGATTGAAACGACGCCCAGGTAAGTAGATCCTGCATATTTTAGTTTTGGCTGAACCAACGTTTTGTAACGGAGAAGTTTTGTGGGCTAGGACAACGTGGCAAGTTTCGTGGCGAAGACAAATTCTCTTGTCGAAACGGTGACAAGCACCCTGTGTTTTCCGTCCTTTGTTCACTCTGTGAATATCAAGTTTCTTCTAAGGTAGCCACGCATGCAGTTATATCAAGAGTACTTCCAACACATTCGCCTCTTGGGCCACGAACTTGAAACGCAAAGTCCGCGAACTTTAGACGCAAGAGTGGTGCATAGCGAGCCCGCCGGCAGCACTTCGGGGAGCGCCTATCGACTCAGAGTGCGTCTGCCACTATACACAGGTCATATATAAAGTTGTGTTAACCTTACGCAGATTTGGCGTATCACACTGAGCAATCGTTTTATCCCTAGCACTTATGTAAACCAGTTATGCCCGACCGCTTTACTTTTTTGCGCGTGTACTCTAAACGTTAGTGCATTTCACTAAAAGTCGTGTATATTTCCTTATCGTTTCATTTAGCTTTGATTTCAGTTAACCAGTTATCATATCCGGTTGTGGCCGTTTCACTTTCCTGTTGATACGCGGGTGCTGTTTTCATTCACAACAGGGAGCCTCCTTGAGAGGTGCAGGTACGGAAATTTCGCTCAGGACGAATTAAGAGGTCGCGCGGAGAGAACTACTCACAACAACTTATTTCAAAGAAAATAGATAGCTCCCGTCTACTCTAGTTCGCTTTCCTACTTTTCCTTTATTTTGTTCCGGACAGCAACGTTCCGCGCAGAAAATATTCCTGAATCAAGCGCAAGCTGAGGAAAGAAAACCATAACCCACTGCTGCAAGCAACTCGCAAAGGAACGCTTAGGCGTCGCTGAAGCAATAGAAGAATGTTACTGCAGGCATTTTCAAACACGACTTCTACGCCCACTGAGCGTATTTGAATTTCCCGGCAATCGGCATAAAGAATAAGTTACATTAAACCCGTTTCAAAAACCTTCTGTGATCATAAACATGATTAAACAATCCGGCCATTCCCGGCCTGTTATTCTTTCACAAACGCTACCGTGTTTTGTTTATCGTGAGACCTCGCAGATAAGCAGCACAACGTAGCTAAGCCGTTTTTTAAAAGTTGCACTTGACGGCTTTAAGAACCGGAATATGACTCCTATAAGCTTATCAGAGCTGTTTTGTTCACCAGGCTCTTTTACACGAGTGATGGAAACCTGAATTTACAAACGCTTCCTGCGGTGCAGACTGATACGCTTTATCAGCACTACAGTGATAAACCAGCGTTCCACAATGCCGTTAAATATCATCTATAATCACCTTCTACGGAAACTGCCATACCGCAAAGGACTCGTGTTTACATCATTGCAGTAACAGTTGCATTAATAAAGCCTTGCTTAGCCGACGTACCGTCTTTGCTAAAAGCAACCGAGCAGCCGCTACTTCATCGAGAGCGGGCTCTCAGCCGAGAGGCGGCGCTGCAGTCCCTGGTGGCTAGGTGGCTTGAGCCACCGCCCGATGTAAAGGGTTCAGCCGTATCCATCCATCCATCCATCCATCCTGACTGCTGCTTCCCGGCAGCGAGTGTAAACTGGATGAGTTAAGACCGCGTTCATGCCCTCCTACCTTGGATGATAAGAAGTAAGCAGATAATATACGCGGGGAACAATTTCGCGCATTTGAAGCGCTGTCATACTCACCGAGGGCGCAGGGTTACGTCAGCCAGTTTACTGTCGCAGCCGGGGAGCAGCCAGCAGAGCTGAAGATAAAAAGCACCGTGGCTCGGCTTCCAGCCCGCTCCGGCAGCCGGCGCGGATGCTCGGTTACTTTTGGCAAAGACTGTACATTTTGTGGCAGCTAAACTTACGCCGAACACATGCTTCCCAATGCATCACGTTCTTAACGGCGAACAGCAAAGATTGCCCAGTTGTACACTAAATGTAGATCTATGATGACAGCACAAAATACATGCGCTGAAAAGACAGCCACACAACTGTTATCCGCGACAGTGAGTACAGTTCGTGTCCGCAGAATTCCCTTTTGAGTACGTGCGCTTGTTATTGCAGCATGTGCGCTCGGAGTTGATACAGCAGAGTAACTTTTTTTTTATTTGACTGACTGCAAGCAAAAATGAAAAGCAAAATTTCGCGTAACTCTCGACGGCGGGCATAGCTTTAGGGAGCTGGATAATTTCCTCTAGCTCATCTCTGATATTATCAATTGGCTATTCTTTCCGTCGCTTCACGTACGCATGCTACCGGGCCCACTAAAGTAGCGCTTCATCACGGACAGCGTTTGTGGCGAATAAACTAATCTGCAAGCCGATTAGTACTCGTCATTCTGCGAATCAAAGCGATGCCATGCTTGCTCGTGTCAAAGCAACATTCGTCAAGAGCTGTGACGACTCATTGCCGTTGATGCTGTTGCCGGCTGGAGGAAAGTAAAAGCCTCGTGTGCGCAGGCTTAGTCTTCACTGTGAAGCATTCGTCACATAGCCACGCTCATGCCACCATCGGGGGAAGAAGCAGTGCGTCGGGTATTTGTGTCCGACGGTCAATCTGAGACCCTCATGCAGGATGCACCCCAAGAGCCAAATGGCCACACGTCACATCCACACCGCCTTCAAACGCAGTCAAGTTGTTCGCTGCGCCGACGGAGCATTCCCGATGCCGAAGACGATATTGCAGTGTTCCTGGAGGAGCAGAGTTGTAAGTGTTGGCAATCGCCATTGCCTTGTTCTTATCTAGAGCACCAGACAACTCCCAATCAATCGTCCTCGGAAGCCGAACCTTCATCTTCATATACGCCTTACGGCCATCTACTTTCCGCTACTTCGAGCATCGAGAACCCTGCAGAGACAGGCGTCGTGGCAACTCAGGACGCTTCACTTCCGCCACTCAACCCACAAGTGTCTGCACCAAAACAGAATCCTTTGAGGACCAACAGGCCGCCACAAGTTCCCGTCGGGATCCAAGACGTGACAGCAATGAGCGCACCCATCTGTCGAATCTGTCACTGCGAAGAAGGACACGAGCCGCTGCTGTCGATGTGTAAGTGCTCTGGCAGTATAGGACTTATGCACGTGTCCTGTCTGGAACGCTGGTTGAACACCCGCCACAGCGACAACTGCGAGCTCTGCCACCATCGCTTCCCGACCACAGCCGTTCAGTACAGCTCAGTTGTCCTCGTCTACCAATGGATCCTCGAAAGTGGGAGGAAGACGCAGTGGGCTGCGTTTGCAAGCCTGATGTTCTTCACGCTTCTGGGGCTTTCGGCAGTGCTGTCCTGCTACCATGCGATGCACACAGAGTCGATTCAAGCGCTTGGGGACCACGCCGGGATAATCGACCTTTTAATGACTTTTTTCGTCGTCATTTACACAACGGGGTTATTTGTGACAGCTCGCCTTTTTTACTTGTCGTTCCGGTCCTGGCAATCGCGAAGTCCAACGCGAAGGCGCCTTTTGCTGCCTTCTACCGGCAGAGCTGGAGCTAGCCACAACAGCACCCCCGACGAAGTGGCGAGCTCGATGTAGCCCCCACCGCTTCAGCGTGAAGATGCGAGAGGCATCAAAGCAGCGTTAGCGGACACCTTTCTCTATCGGAAGCACTCTCACTGAGTGAGCCGGACGATGGTCTCCTTCAGCTGCACTTTTTTAGACCTTTTACCTTTTTGACGAAACGCCAACGTTGTATGATTTTTTTCCCGGAATTAAACAGTCTGTGTCGCTGCTACACTTATTAGTCATGCTTGCGAAATCTTCTACCTGCTTTTGAACAATAATGAGCCAGGTATACTCGGTTTCTCATCGTGTGGTATTACGATTAGAAACTAAGCGGGAGCAAGAACCGGAAATTTGAAGATGCATCTTTTTAGTCCACTGACTGTCTTATGGGCTGCTAGTGCATGGATGCGGCGGTAAAAAGCCTCGCGTCGAATAGACGTTTTTTTTTTATATTTCGGTGTGCAGCTGAAAAACAAAGCAGCCCAACGGCAAAGATCCCATTCATTTCTTATCTGTTTTCACCTCCCCCTTGTCCACTGCACAGCACAGTAACAATTTGTTTTGTTCAGTAACTCTTGGGCAGCGTGTAGTTAGCGATAACGTTATAAAAGGCATCAAGAATAAGAGCTAAATGTCCCGAGCTTCTAAAAGGGCAACGTTTCTGCATTCAACGCCATGAAGGCCACTTTTCACGCCAGCATGGACATAGTTTGTTGTCCGTGCTGAACTATCGGCGGAACTGGAGGTAGCCCCAACCGGACGCCCAAAGAAGCGACGAGCTCCACGTGGCCGGCAGACGTCGTTGTTGCAGGTACCAGCTGCGATAAGCAACCCCCACTGCTTCAGCGTGAAGACGTGGAAAGGCGGAACCGCATGGAGCGTTTTCCGCGAGCGAAAAACGCGACGCGCGGTGGACGCCCGCGTTGCCGTCAACGCGCGAGCACCCGAGGGGAGCGGCGCCTTCGCGGCGCGTTTTCCGGGTTGCCAGACAACGTAACTCCCAACGACATGAATTGTCCCTGCTACCGCATATGTATTATGCCCTTAAACTTACACAACACTGCAATAGAAATAATCTAAGTGTAATTACACAACGACATTTTTTTTTTCCGAAGTATATTTATCAAGCTTAATTTCAAGCAGGAAGAGTGTGTGCGAAACTGCGACTATGTACTTTCTGCATGCCAAGAGGCCGCTGCTTGTTTGCAACTCGACATAGAAAATGGAGTGTCGGGCGCTTACTACAGAGCAGAAGAGGCGGTCGCGTATATCCCACAGGACGCGGCGCCTCTCCACTTCCGTGATAAGGGCCTCGTTGAAGACTGCTTTCTCCATTTTCGATGAACACGATGCGCGCACGAAACAATAGCACGTGTTTTTCACGTGCGCGCCGGTTCTGCAGAGCGAAAAAAAAATGCGCCGAAGAGGTTCCGTCGAGATGCGCAGAGAGTAGGGCCATCTAGTGGCAAAACCAAAAACCAAAAATGCCACGTGACCAAATACCACGTGACTTACTTGAAATCTGATTGGCGGACGCGCCCCGGACGCGCCGCGCGAGGCGTTTTTTTCTCCTCCGAGTAGGAGCACGCGGCGGCGCGATTTCGTGACGGATCATGCTGGGCACGCGTCAAAATGACGCGCGCGTCCCACCATCCGCGCGTCAATCGCGCCTGAAATCGCGCCATGCGGTTCCGCCTGAAGGCATCACAAGAGCGTTATCAGGCACTTCTCTATCGAAAGCGCTGTTACTCAGTGAGCCGAACGATCCTCCCCTTTGGCTACACTTCCTAGCCTTTTTACCTTTCTGACGAAACGGTGACGCTGTATGTTGTTGCATTGAAATAAACACACTGTGCCATTGGCACATTTTTTAGTCGTACTTGGGAAAACTTCTTCATGCTTGTGAGCAATGTTAGCCACGTATACTGGCTTTCTCATCGTGTGGTATTACGATTAGAGACTAAGCTGGAACAAGAATCGCAAAGTATAAAGATGTAGCTTCTTGGTCATCTGACCATCCTGTGGGCAGCTAGTGCATGGAAACGGTGGCAAAAACCGTCACGAAAAAAAAACATTTGTGTTTTCTTCCTATATATGAGTGCTGTCGTTCAGAGCAGACCTAAGTGACATTTTTTTTGTTCATTAAATCTTGTGCAGAGTGTAGTTTGTGATAACGGTAAGAAAAGGTGTCAAGAAGAACGGCGAGGAGCTAAATGTCCCGTGCTTCTAAAAGTGCAGCGTTCCAGCATTGAACGCGAGGAACACCACTTTTCAAGCCACTCTGGATTTAGTTTGTTGTCTGTGTGAACTCTTGCCTTTTCTGTGGCTTTTTCGGCAATTTCATTGTGATAGGAGCATCAGAGCTGCTTTCATTCCGAGTAGTTAGTGTACAGCTGTGCTGATTTGAGCTCATAGCTTTTTTTTTCAGCGCAATGGCACGTGGCTAAAGAAAAGAAGGAAGAGAAGAAGGATGAACACCCCTCTGACTGACAACTATTTATTTAGGGACGCAGACAGCTTAAATACACTCAGACCAGCGCAGGCGCACACCGTGAAAGTAGAAAAAAGGACAAAAGAAGCACATCACGCATTTATCCCAAAAACTGAAAGGAACGGCTTTTAAGTGTTATGCAAAAAAAAACTGATAGAAGTACCCCTAAGATATTCTGGCCCAGCTCTCTGAATATATTATGCTTTTATCGTTTCACGGGTTGTTTTTAATTTGCTTCTGCTCTGAATTTTCACTCCAGAAAACATCGGTGTACAATTCTTGCAAGTAGCGCAGTGCTCGAAAAAGTTAGCACGTTCCCTATTGCTTAGGTCTCTTGGGTGCTCCCTGAGCCGGTCGATGAAGCAACACCCTGTCTGTCCGATGTAAGACCTGCCACACGTCAAAGGATTTCGTACACAACGCTTGTGGCGCGTTCCGCAAAGCAGTTCCTGTGCCTATTTTTGCACCCACGTTGTTTGTTTTCACGTGTGATGCGGCTTCGGGCCATGTGGCCAAGTTTCTGAGAGGTTGAAAAGACCAACGGTGCCAGTTTGCCACCTTTTTGAGGCCATGGGAGAGTTTTTGCACGTAGGGCATCATTTCAGGCCTTACTTTAGCCAGCGGAGGGCTTATTGCCTGCTTGCGATTTCTAGGCTTCAACATCTTCGAGAGCACTTCTGCAACCGCGGCAACAACCGACACAGGGAAACCGACGGCCTCAAGCCTAGCCAATTGATTTCCAAACCATCTTGCATATCATGCACATAATTTTCCGAAGTCAAGACTCTAAGCAAAGTTTCGCAGTTCTTTTTTTTTTCAAATTTTCGAATAGGATGAATTATATGGTAAAATTATGATTTATTCACAAATGAAAATTGGGTGACTGACCAAGTCGAAAGATGAAAAATGACGTTTCGGGTCCCATACGGGGCCCTTGTTCACAATGAGGCTGTCACAGAAGAAGGAATGGTTATATACGCTTCAGAATCTTCTGCAATCTTTTCACGTAGATAGGATGTAGCGTGCCCTGATTCTTGTTTAGCGTGTTGGCCGTTGTCTGGATGATTAGGGATTCTAGATGAAGTCTTGCAGATAGGTTTCTTTCCGTCGCCAAGATTTCCACCTCATCCCAGCCAATCTCGTGGCCAGTGGACAGCACGTGCTCTGCAACTGCATTTTTTGCTGCGCGCTTGTTTCTGACGTCGCCCTGGTACTCCTTCATGCGCCGCTGGAAGTTCCCGGTTTCCCCAATGTAGACGGAGGGGCAGTCGCTGCAAGGGATCCTATAAACAACGCCAGGGAACTTGGCACGTGGTAGCGGGTCCTTCACGTTGACCACATCGGCTCGCAGTTTGCTGGTTGGCACGTGTGCAATGTGCACTTCGTGTTTACGGAAAATCCTTGAAAGGGCCTCGCTGATCTGACGCACGTAGGGAATCGCAGCACGTTTTATCTTTTTTGTCAGCTGTTGTGCTCCTCGTGTGTAGGTGGCCTTCTTGGTGACTTTGCTGGTAAAATTTCTAGGGTAGCCGTTTCGCTCAAGATCGTGCTGTATAAGCTTCATCTCGTTGCCAAGGCTGACCGGGTCGGAACAGCACTGTTCCGACCCGATATGCGACAGTTCGCGTACCTCTCGACGGTGGGCGTCGATTTAGGGAGCCGGAAAATTTCTTCTAGCCATCTCTGATAGTATCAATTGGCTATTCTTTCCGTCGCTTCGTATACGCATGTTAACGGGCCCGCTAAAGTAGCGCATCATCACGGGCAGCGCTTGTTGCGAATTAACTGATCTGCAAGCCGATTACGACTCGTCATTATGCGAATCAAAGAGATGCCATGCTGGCTCGTGCGAAAGCCACATTCGTCAGGAGCTGTGACGACTCATTGCCATTGATGCTGTTGCCGGCTGGAGGAAAGAAAAAGCTCGTGTGTGCGCAGGCTTAGCCTTCACTGTGAAGTATTCGTCGCATAGCCACGCTCATGCCTCTTTCGCGGGAACAAGCACTGCGTCAGGCCGCTGTGCCCAACGGTCATTCGGAGACACTCATGCAGGATGCACCCCAAGAGCCAAATGGCCACATGTCACATCCACACCGCCTTCAAACGCAGTCAAGTTGTTCGCTGCGCCGACGGAGCATTCCCGATGCCGAAGACGATATTGCAGTGTTCCTGAGGGAGCAGAGTTGTAAGTTTTGGATATCGCCATTGCCTTGTTCTTATCTAGAGCACCAGACAACTCCCAATCAATCGTCCTCGGAAGCCGAACCTTCATCTTCATATACGCCTTACGACCATCTACTTTCCGCTACTTCGAGCGTCGAGAACCCTCCAGAGACAGGCGTCGTGGTAACTCAGGACGCTTCACTTCCGCCACTCAACCCAGAAGTGTCTGCACCAGGACAAAATCCCTTGAGCACCTACAGGCCACCACAAGCTGCCGTCGGAATTCAACACGTCACAGCAATGAGTGCACCCATCTGTCGAATCTGTCACGACGAAGAAGGACAAGAGCCGCTGCTGCCGATGTGCAAGTGCTCGGGCAGCATGGGCCTTGTGCACGTGTCCTGTCTGGAACGCTGGTTGAACACCCGCCACAGCGACGACTGCGAGCTCTGCAACCACCGCTTCCCGACCACAGCCGTTCAGTGCAGCTCAGTTGTCATCTTCTACCACTGGTTCCTGCAAAGCGGGAAGAGGACACAGTGGGCTGCGTTTGGAAGCCTGATGTTCTTCACGATTATGGGGCTGTGGGGAGTGCTGTCCTGCTACTACTCAATGCCCGCAGTGTCGATGCAAGCGCTTGGGGACCACGCCTGGATAATCGGCCTCATGGTAACTACATACGTCCTGGTTTACACAACGGCGTTATTTGTGACAGTTCGCTGTTTTTACTTGTCGTTCCGGTCCTGGATATCGCAAGGTCCAAAGCGAAGGCGTCTGGTGGTGCCTTCTATCGGCAGAGCTGGAGCTAGCCACAACAGGCCGCCCAAGGAAGCGGCGAGCTCGATGTAACCCTCACCGCTTCAGCGTGAAGACGCGTGAGGCATCACAGGAGCGTCATTGGCCACCTTTCTCTCTATTGGAAGCGCTCTCACTGAGCCTTTTACCTTTCGGACGAAACGGCGAGGCTGTATGTTTTTCCGTGGATTTAAACACGCTATGTCATTGGCAGATTTATTAGTCGTGCTTCCGAGAACTTCTTCATGCTTTTCAACAGTGTGAGCTAGGTGTACTCGCTTTTGCATCTTGTGGTATTACGATTAGAAGATTAGAAGCTTAGCCGGAGCGAGAATCGGAAAGCATAAAGACAAGTTTTCCGTCCTCTGACCATCTTGTGGGCTGCTAGTGCATGGAGCGGTGGCAAGAAGCCTAGCGGCGAAAAAACATCTCTGTTTTGTAGCGATAGCTACATTACGGTAGCATTTCGACCCTTCAGCCTGGCTGCGCGCCACCCTGTGGGTGCGCCGCCACGCAGCCACGTGGTGCGGAGCAGCTGCCGATGGCGCGGCGCCCTGGTTGATCATGTGGTTCGTCATGTTACCCAGTTCCACTTGGCCAGCTTTAGCTATCGCGCCACTCCACGTTTAACCAAGCCTACACCACCGCCAATTTTTTCATTTAACTGTTATTCGAACCTAATTCAAATTAATCTCTTAATCCACTGCAGTCAGCCAGAATCTACCAGTTATCAACGAATCCACTGTAATCCTACTTAATGAAATGTAATCCACTCTTAATTCACGACCATCCACCGTAATCTGAGTTAATACACGGTGCTGCGTCTGATTCGAATTAAATCCTCTATCAGTTCACCACAATCTTCCGTAATCCAACTTAATCCACTCAACTGCAGTTTTATCAAATGTAACCCCCTCAATGACCAGAATTCTCTTAGTTGATCTTAATCCCACACAATGCACTCCTGATCTACCGTAATCCACAATAACCCACACTAAACTAACCTTATCGGCTCTCAATCCACCGTAATCCCAATCCAATATAATCCGGGGCTGCCGCGGTGAAAAAGTCACCCGTGTGCTCTGCGATGTAAGTGCACGTTGAAGATTCGCAGGTGGTCGAAATTCTTACCAGAGACCTCCACTATACGGCAACTATTTTTCCTTTCTCTCACTCCCTCCTTTATCCCTTCCCTTACGGCGCGGTTCGGATGTCCACTGAGATAAGTGAGACTGTTACTGCGTCATGTCCGTTCCTAAAAACCAATTTCCAATATTTCCTGGTCAGATTAAGAGGATGTTGACTTTGCATAATGTAGCCAAGTGAGAATAAATTAATGCCTTAATGACGCTTCCTATTCACTTTATATAACAGCATGGCCCGTGTTTATTGACTGAAATGTAACTGAGACAACTCAATACATCCTACTACTAAATCATTAGAAAAGCAAAAACGTTTTAGAACAGTTACTGAGTTAAAAAACATACCTTTCACGCGTCTCAACTTTTTGAAGCATCACGCATGCTCACCAATGCCATGCTTCCTTAAGCATTGACGAAACCGCACCGTATTGGCGGGCAACCTTAGCTGAAAATTTGCCGTAACATATTATTGGCATAACGATCACATGTGAGAGAATAATAATAATTATTATTATTACTCTAGGAGCACGTAACAACAAGGTCAAGAATGAGAGCATTATAACGCAGCATAAGCACGGTACATCAAAGCGTTCACCCGCTTCAGACCCCAGCCCATGCTTACATAGTGGCCGCAGTGAGAACTGTTAATAAGCACAGATCTAAAAAATAATTTTGGCATCATTTACGCATTGTGTGGTTGGTACAATGCAAGACGTATAGCTGCGAAGTCAGTCAGTGAGAAAAAAACAGTGAAAGAAACAATGCATTCCTTACAGTCGGCGCTTGAAGTAAGACTGCTGTGTCTCTGGAACGTTCATTTCGTATTGCAAGAACGTCTGAATGCATCAAGTTAACTTTCCATAAATAGCGCCTAACGCTTCTTCCTTCAACATTAAGGGTTCATCTTTAGGGAGCGTTCCAAGTGAACTAAATTGTAGGAAAATTATTGCCGAACGAAGTGAACTGAGATTCAATTGACGGGTGGGGAATAATTGGCTCCCTGTTGTCTTCTATCAGTAGATGGCACTTCCACAATTAACAAACGAGCTCAATAAAACTGATGTATTGAAGCGAAAAGCTTTACTACGCCAGCTTTTCGAGCCATCAGCCGGACCGCAAGTTTGACCTTGAATGTAGCTAGAGGTCAATCCATGAGCATAACTGTTGGTAGTCAGGTCCGACACATGACGTCGCCTACAGCAGCGGCACAGTGGCTGTTACACCAACTGTGTCGACTTTGACCTTTGACCTTGGCCTTCGCTCAAGCGGGAAAGCATCTTCCGGCATCGAATGCGCAGGTCAGGAAAGTGGGTTCTGCATAAAACGCCGCTGCACTCTGATACGTTCAGCGGAACGCTAGGCGTGATAGATGCGACGACTACCGTGGAGAGCGGCAGATGTTGTTAGTGGCTATTTATTAATAAAATAAAAATTGAAAGAGAAGATATTGTTAGCCGCGGCATCTGCCATCGAAACCTGAAGCACCTCAGCTGCGGCTAGCGGGAATAAAAGGACAGGGGATGCTGAACCTGATTACAGAGCGATAGCCGCCGATGTGCGCTCTGTCACCGCGTTGCGGAGAGGAGGAAAGGAGGCATTCCAGGCCTATGTCTCTTCCTCGCCTATGTCTCTTCCTCACCACGCCTATGTCTCTTCCTCGGGAAGAAGCACTGCGTCAGCCTGCCATGCCTAGCAGTCATTGCGGCGCTCGACTACTGATCCGGATTTCCCGGGTTCGAACCCGACCGCGGCGGCTGCGTTTTTACGGAGGAAGAACGCTAAGGCGCTCGTTTGCAGTGCGATGTCAGTGCACGTTCAAGATCCCCAGGTGGTCGAAGTTATTCCGGAGCCCTCCACTATGACACCTCTTTCTTCCTTTCTTCTTTCACTCCCTCCTTTACCCTTCACTTACGGCGCGGTTCAGGTGTCCAACGATATATGAGACAGATACTGCGCCATTTCCTTTCCCCCAAAACCAATTATTATTATTATTAGACCCAGATGTAGGATTCACCCCACGACGCGTGTCTCTCCGCAGGCCTCCCAGCCGAGTGGCCACAGCTCGCATCTAAACCGGATTCACGCGAAGGCAGTGCGAATTTGCTCGCTACGAGGAAAGAGCATCGCTGACACCGAAGACGAAATTGCAGTGTTCGCGGAGGAGCAGACCTGCAAGTTTTTTTCCCTTGCCACCTTCTTGTGGTTATCCACAGCCCCCAACCATTCTCCGTCACTCGTTTCCGGACGTACAACCTTCGTCTTTATGCACGCGTGACTGCAGCCTCCTTTTCACCACATCGAGCACCGAACGTAACAGCGACGAGACAGGAGAGACAGGGGCCGTGCAACAGAGAGACGCTTTTATCCCGTCCCCGAACTCGCAAGTGCTAGCCGAAGAACCGACTTCGACGCGGAGCAACTCGGCGCCACGAGTTCCCGTCGGCCTCCCCAACAACGACAAAGAGGGAACCGCACCCATCCGCCGAATCTGTCACGATGAAGAAGGACACGGGCACCTCCAGTTGGTGTGCAAGTGCTCGGGCAGCTTAGGCCTCGTGCATGTGCCCTGCCTTGAACGCTGGCTGGACGCACGCAACGCCGACGACTGCGAGCTCTGCCGCCACCACCTCCCGACCGCGACAACCGAGTTGTCCGCTTCTTCCACTGTTTCATGCACTGCGAGAGACAGCTGCAGCGCGAACTCTTTTCAGAACTGCTGTTAACAGTGCTTATGCCGCTGGTGGCCGTAGTTGGATGGTACCTCACACTGTACGCCGGTTCGGTGGAAGCGTTTCGTAACCACGTGTGGGTTTTGGCAATCGTAGGGAACGCTGACCGGCTTCTTGCCGATAACGTTTGTCATGCTGTACATGGCGTAGTCGTTTTCTGGAGCTTCACGTTACTACTTATCGTTCCGGCCTTGGAGGGACAAAAATCCTATCCGCAAGCTAATGATGATGGCTCACCCCGTAGGAACGGAAACTAGCCACAGCAGTGTGCCTGAGGAAGCGTGGAACTCGAGGAAGACGGTAGGCATTGTCGTTAAAAACATCTGCAACTAGAAGCAAACCACATCACTGCAGCGTGAAAAGGTGTGAGGCAGCGTTGAAGCGTTACCGACCACCTTTACGGCGGAAACGGCGTTATTAGACACCTTTAGCACACCGTGGACCGTGCGTCCGGTACCGGAGTAGAGAGAGCCCGCACGCAGCCAATGCGCATGCTCAAATCGCCTCGACGGCGCCAGATGGCACCATGTACTCGGTAGCTGCGCGCGCGCCTGCAGCATGGGGACCAATCAGCGCATGCTCGCTGGCGGTGGGCGGGCTACCGGTACTCAGGCAGCGATAACGGTAACACGGGGCACGGTGTGCTAAAGGTGTTTTTACCCTTGTAAGTATGAAGATGTAAGCATGAAATCCATTGCAATAAATACGTGATGTATTATGGGGCGCCCCTTTAATAGTGATGGTTGGTCTTAAAACTTGAGGGGCCTCCCTCATCAGCCAGTGACCACATAGCGGCTTTTGATGGTTGTACTAGCAGTGGCGCCAATCCGTTTGGACGCCATTCCAGGTCAACAAGGAGAGAAGAAGTAAAGAAAGAGCCCGCAATAATGTTACGGCGAGAGTCGTTCATGGGAGCCCACTCTGAGTCGTCGCGTATCTGAAGTCGCATGTAATTGCAGCGTACTTATACTTTACGGTTGTAGTTGTGCCGCAAATCCGCTTGGGTACCAAGCCAGTTTAAGATAGGATAGGGTGTAAGGCTGTGCACACAAAGAAATCCATGCCAACGCACTGGCATCCCTCACTGTTGCCAGAACATTTTTTTTTTGTAGCGAGAGCTACACTGGGCTACCAGTCGAACATTTCGCGGTGCATGGGAGAGGCCGGCTGTGCGCATGCGCCGTTATCATTGCAACCGAAGAGGAGCAAAATGCGGCGTGCGCTTCGCCGCCGCCGCGGCCGCGCGCCCGCTCCACCATCAAAGCCGAGCGTGACGTCACGCGGAATAGCAGTTGTGCGCATGCACCGATACCATGGTAACCAGAGAGACCCCACAGCTGTGCAGCGTTCTTCGTCGCCGCCTCGCCGCACGCCGCTCTATCCCTCGAACCCCTCGTCGCATGAGCAGAATTGCGTATAAAAGGCGGAAATGTAGTGGGCGCCTGTATCACAACGTTTGACATACACGCAGAGAACGAGAGCCCAGCTCTGCTAAACGCCGGTATAGACAAAAGAAGATTAACTCTTCCGATTCTCAGGTTGTCGCCTGGGAGTTGGCTTCAAATAAATAAGAGCGCTGGAGTCTGTGTTCGGCTTCTGGAAAGCGGCATTATCATCCAAGGAGTCTACGTGGCAGCGGGAACATCTCTCAAGCAGGGGACGGATGTGGTTGCCACGTGTATACCAGCCTACGGCACGGTTTCACAGTTGAGGGTGACTTTGGGTGATTACAATAGGAAACAGGACTTTCTTAGTCAGTGTATGAAATAAAGGTTCGACTTTAATTTAGCTTCGGGCCCTCACGTCCAGACTACCAAAGGGGAACTACTATAAAGCTTGTATACTAAAGAGGCTCTACCAAATGGAAATACTGTATCGACAAAACTGAGACCGCTGCATGCTACTTCAGAGATCAACGGACAGTCTTCGTCTCTGTCAAGCAAAATTAATAAAAGATGTGTATACCCAATGTCTCTCGTTGCTAAACATACAGTGACCACAAGATGCTCAGCCAGGGAAACGTCCCTCTCGCTACGTATATCTTGGCTTAGCCGAGCAAAGCCACTGCAAATTTTTTTAGAACGATCGCAATTTACACTCTCTCTGGTGAAAATATCGTGTAGAAAATGTACATTTGCAATCGTTACGAGCATCAAAAACCATTTTGAACGATATGAATATGCCTAAAATACCTGCGAATAAGATTTTTAACTCAATTCAGTGCATAATCACTGCGATGTTTGAGTAGATCTTAAATTTCAGTTTCGAGTTGTTGTTTTTTTTGGAGTACAGCGTTGTTTTTTTTTCAAGGGTTACGCCACCAGCCGCTCATGAAGGCGAGCGTGCACAATGCTGCATTTTCTTCTACCCGCCGCGGTGGCTCAGTGGTTAGGGCGCTCGACTACTGATCCGGAGTTCCCGGGTTCGAACCCGACCGCGGCGGCCGCGTTTCGATGGAGGCGAAACGCAAAGGCGCTCGTGTGCTGTGCGATGTCAGTGCACGTTAAAAATCCCCAGGTGGTCGAAATTTTTCCGGAGCCCTCCACTACGGCACCTCTCTCGTCCTTTCTTCTTTCACCCTCCCTTTATGCCTTCCCTTACGGCGCGGTTCAGGTGTCCAACCATATGTGAGACAGATACACAGATACTGCGACATTTCCTTTCCCCAACAGCCAATTCAATTCAACTTCTCCTCTTTTGTAATTTTCGTGACCAATTCGTTCATTCCGTTCCCCAACACAGCACCATGGCAGTGTTTAAACCTAACGATGCCGTGCCGAATACTTATGCACCAGAGAAAACGCCGATACGTTACGCTGACAATTCGCAAGGTTTGCCATGGTTTCTCCATAGCCACGTGATACACAGGACTGCTGCGCATATTGTCAATTTGTGGTGTCAGCCCTTATAAAAACGGTCTATAGACAGTCTGTAGACTTCTCATAGAGCCTATTGCATTCCTATAGAATATGTTTTAGCCCGAGCCGCCGTGTTGGTTGAGTGGTTATGGCACTCGGCTGCTGGCCCGAAAGACGGGGGTTCGATCCCGGCCGCGGCGGTCGAATTTCGATGGAGGCGAAATTCTAGAGGCCCGTGCACTGTGCGATGTCAGTGCACGTTAAAGAACCCCAGGTGGTCGAAATTTCCGGAGCCCTTAACTACGGCGTCCCTCATAGCCTGAGTCGCTTTGGGACGTTAAACCCCGTAATCCAAACCAAGCATCAGACGTTCCGACTCTAGATATCTCTAATCTTTCCTTATTCTCCCGCACGCTTGAATTTCATAACTAGCTAAACAGGGAGATGATGAATGGGGGAGGAGTGGCGCCAGCAATAACTAACGTCTCCGAGAATGTCACTGCGTTCCGAACCAGCGCTGTCTAATAAAACGGGAATGCTTAGATTAAGGCGATCGCACAACGAGATAAGGCGTCTATGTTAACAGTTGCCGAAGTCGGTTATTTTTTTATTTTTTTTATTTATTTATTTATTTATATATTTATTTATTTATCTATTTATTTATTTATTTATTTATTGTTTGGCCCCAAGGGCATTACAGAGAGGAGTGGGTGAATCAAAGCAGTATAAAACATAAAACAGTTAAAATATAACACGATACTAAATAAGCAATACACATTAAATATTCACGAGTGCGTGCGCAACATTATCATCAAAGCACGGAATCAGCAGCAACCCAAGGAAGGAGTAATGTGTTAAAAAGAAAAAAAACGTCAGCAAAAATACATCCTTAAAGATTGGAGCAATAACGCTTACCGAACTGCGCCAAAGGCAACGACATTCATAATTTCAGCAACAGCACGAGGAAGACGATTCCAACATATAGAAGTGCTGGTAATCAAACAGTCGCGACAACATTTAGCGCTACATGACGGAATTCCGACCATGTGGCGGTGATCAGTGTGTGGTGAAGTATAGGACGGTCGGGATAGAAGTTTCTTGCTGAGATGTAGATTGTAGTGAAAAAAAATTTTCAAATAAACATACATAGCCGAAACACTTTTCTGCGTTCTGTTATTAGAAGCAAAGACAGGGAGGCTTGCATGGCAGTCACGCTCGGAGTTACATGATAATTAGACTATATAAAGCGACAAGCGAGATTCAGCGCACTTCCAGTTCAATGATGACGAAAACGACGCCTGGGTCCCTGACAGACAGTGCGTATTACAGTTTCGGTCGAGCCAAAGTTTCGTAAAGAAGTTTTAGAGCCCCAGGACAAAGTTTCAGAGTTTCTTCAAAGGTATCAAGCGTACACTGGAGCCGAATACGCATTTGCCCCGCTTCCCAATCGTTCCTGGCTGCCGCCACGTCTTCCACATTCACCACTTGTGCCGGAGGCGTAGCCAAGTCCGCGAGCTTGAAACGCGAGACGAGAGCTGAGCGAGCCCGCCAGCAGCGCTTCGGAGGCCGCCTTTCGGCCCGGAGTGCGTCTGGCTCTATGCATAGTCGACGGCTATTGGCGTACTGTCCTAACGCAGGCGTGGAGTATCAGGCTCGCTGAATTATCGTTTTACTCCAAGCACGTTTGAAATCCAATTATACGTAAGCGCTTTATTTTTGCGTGTGTGCTATTAAAATTTGTGCATTCAATTCATTCACGTATATTTACTTATCGTTTCATTTCGCTTCGAGTTCAATTAACCTTTCATCATATCATACTAAGGCAGTTTCACTTTCCAGCTGATACACGTGAGCCTTTTTTTCGTACTCAACTCAGATCCTCCTCGAAAGAGCCATTTCAAGGCAAACGAGGAGCTCCCGTCTACTCCAGTTTCATTCCCTAATTTTCCGCCCTTTCGTTCTGGGCAACACCTTTCCGCACACTAAATATTCCTGAATTAATCGCAACGTAAGGAAAGCCTACCATAACCCACTCCGTCAAGGAAGTCATAAAAGGGCTCTCAGATACATGTTGTTGAAACAATAGAAACATTTTGCTGCCAGCATTTTCAATAACCACTTCTGCTCCCACTGAGTGTGCTTGAATTTTCTACAAAATAACAATTGTCGAAACATTTGTGCATAAAGAGCAACTGACATTAAACCTCTTTAGAAAATCTTGTGATATCTTAAACGAGATCCAACAATACCGCCATGCTCTGCCAATTTCGCGTGCGCTAGCTTTCATTTTGATCGTGAGACCTCCCAGATAAGACAACGCAGCTAAGTCTATTCTAAATGTTGCGCTTGATGGTTTTAGGATCAGAAATATGACTGGGACAAAATTATCAGAGTTATTTTGTTCACCACACTGTTCTGCACGAATGATCAAAGCACCTGAAATCACGAACACTTCCTGCGCTGCACCCTGCGCTTTATCAGCACTAAAGTGATAAACCACCGTTCCACAATCCTGTCAGAATGTAATCCTTAATCACCATGTTAAGAAACTGCCGTAACACAAAAGACTCGTGTTTTCATTATTGCAGTAAGAGTACCAGGTCGTTTCCACAGTTATTCCTTTTTTCACGAGCGTATCTTTCGCGTCCTCTAAACGCACGACGGCTATATACCTCCCCATACACCGTGTTCTTAACGGAAAACTGAACACGTTGCCGCGTTGTAGATAAATTTAGTGTTACGCTTATGGCACCATACATGTTCTAAAAGACAGCCGCGCAACTGTTACCCGCGTGTGCAGTTCATGCTCGAAACATTCACTTTCAGTAAGTTTGCATGTCATTGCGCCATGTGCGCATAAAGTTGAAAAAGCGAAACACCTTTTTCTTTCAGGATGACTGCAAACAAGAATAATGAAAGCAGTCATATTTGCTATCTCTGTCGACGGCCGGCGTTGCGTTAGGAAGCCAGAAAAATTCATTCAGCTTATCTCTGATATAGTATCAACTGGCTAATCTTTCCGTTGTTTAGCTAGTGCCTACTATTAAACCCTGTAAAGTATCGTTTTGCGGCGAATCAAATCATATGCGAGCCGACTGGGACTCGTTATTCAGCGAATCAACGCTGCGCCATGCTGGCTCGTGTCAAAGCAACATTCGTCAGGTGCTGTGCCGCTGATTACGTGACCTCCTGGAGGAAAGTACAAAGCCTCGTGTACGCAGACTTCGTCTTCACTGTGAAGTGTTCGTCGCGCAGCCACACTCATGCCACTTTCGCGGGAAGAAGCACAGTGTCAGGAGGTTGTGTCTGACGGTCATTCCGAGACCCTCATGCAGGATGCACCCCAAGGGCCCAATGGCCACAGCTTGCATCTACAGGGGATTCAGACGCAGCTATGTTGTTCGCAGCGACGACGCAGCATTCCCGATAGCGAAGACGAAATTGCAGACTTCATGAGTGAGCAGAGCTATAAATTTCGGCAGTCCCCATCGGCCGGTCTTTATCCAGAGCACCAGACAACTCCCGATCAACCGTTCTCGGAAGACGAACCTTCATCTTCATATACGCCTTACGGCCATCTACTTTCCGATACTTCGAGCATCGAGGAGCCTGCAGAGACAAGCGTCGTGGAAAATCAGGACGCTTCACTTCCGCCGCTCAACCCAGAAGTGTCTGCACCAGAACAGAATCCCACGAGGACCAACAGGCCACCACAACCTGCCGTCGGAATCCAAGACGTGACAGCAATGAGCGCACCCATCTGTCGAATCTGTCACGATAAAGGAGAAGAGCCGCTGCTTTCGATGTGCAAGTGCTCGGGCAGCATAGGCCTTGTGCACGTGCCCTGCCTTGAACGCTGGTTGAACACCCGCGACAGCGACGACTGCGAGCTCTGCCAGCACCGCTTCCCGACCACAGCCGTTCAGTACAGCTCAGTTGTCCTCTTCTTCCACTGGTTCATCCAAAGCGGTTGTAAGACGCAGTGGTCTATCTTCGCAAACCTTCTGGCCTTCACGCTTATAGGCCTGTGGGCGGTGCTGTGCTGGCACTACTCAATCCACTCACACTCGATGCGAGAGCTTGGGATCTACATCACTTTGGCGATCAGCGTCATGTTGTCGCTTTTCGTCGTGGCTTACACGAAGGCGTTATTTGTGACAGCTCGCTCTTTTTACTTGTTGTTCCGATCATGGCACTCGGAGAATCCGACGCGAAGGCGCCTGGTGCTGCCTTCTACCGGCAGAACTGGAGCTAGCCCCAACAAAACGCCCGAGGAAGCGACGAGCTCGATGTAACCCCACCACCCCGCTTCACTGTGAAGACGAGTGGGGCATCGCAGGAGCGTTATCAGCCACCTTTCTTTCGGAAACGCTGTCAGTGAACCGCACGATCTACCCCCTCAGCTACGCTTCTTTAGCCCTTTTACCTTTCTGACGAAACGGCGAGGCTGTATGTTTTTCCGTGGAAATAAACACTCTGTGCCACTGGCACATTTATTAGTCGTGCTTGCGAAAACTTCTCTGCCTTTGAACAGTGTGAGCCGCGTATACTTCCTTTCGCATTGTACTGTTTTACGAGAAGCTAAGCCATAGCGAGAATCGCAAAGGATAAACGTGTAACTTTTTGATCCGCTGACCATCTTGTAGGCTGCTAGTGCATGGAAGTGGTGGTATGAAGCCTGGCGGGCGTGTAGCCGCAAATCTAAGCAGCACAACGGCAAAGATACCATCATTCTCTTATCTTCGTTTTCACCTTCCCCTCGTTAACAGAACTCCTTAAGATTTTTTTTTATTTCTTAGCTGTTTCGCGTGGAGTAGAGCGGCGAAAAGCTGAATGCCAACAGCTTGTTGAAGTCCGCCGTTTCTGCAATAAATGCCAGGAAAGCCACTTTTCATTCCAGGCTGGGCATAGTTTGTCTGCGAGAACTTGATTTTTTTACCGCTTTCAGTGTGATAGGCGCCGTAGAGCTACTTTCGCTCACAGCAGTTAGAATACATGCGTACTAACTTCTTCTATTAAGGAATGTACTTGTCGCCAAACAAAGTCCTCCTTCAATATTCGTCGCTGGAAAGGCACAAAGTCACGCCGTTTAAAAGCCACGGTATGAATAACTTCTTGTATCCGCGCGCGCATTTTCTTGCACAAAATTTTGCGACCGCAGCTCATTGGCCATTGGCTCAACAGTGGAAAAAATACTAAGAAGTGCGGGAGCGGGGTGTTCCTGTTGATTTTTATGCATTGCCCCCAGGACGAGGCTTTAACTATGCAGATTCCCATAGTTTTTCGGGCCCATTTCCCAATGAAGGAAAAAATTGAGAAAGGCAGGATGAGGCGAGTTGGGCCTAATTAAGAGTCAGGACACAACTGAACCTCGTCCGTTCATTCCATAGAGGGGAAAAAAAGTTCAGGGCGACCATCAAATACAGGCGAAAATGTCAGTTCTAGGGCCGCCAACCGTGGCACTGAATCGAAGGGAGCTACTGAGCGACGGCATGCACACGAACCGCCTTGCAATCGACTGACCAGCAACGCCAGAACTCGGAGTAGAAGCGATAGCAGCAGCTGTTATCGCGAGGCGCTGTGAGGTCGCTCGGATCTCGATCAACGTCGCTAGGCACCTGTCACGGCGTAGTGCTCAAAAGTGAACTTGCGGTGTACCAGCCCTTATCCTGCACGCAACTGTGCGATATCAGGCGTATGAAAGGGCACCAACAAGATTTCCCCTCACCTCTCATTATCCAGCTAGCACTGCAAACAGGTAGACTTGCTGCGACATTCCGGTGGAGCCCATCTGCAATGACGTTGATGCGCCGAAATTTCTGTGCTTGTCAGTGGACTCCAGGGGTCGACACTATTCATCCTTCCTTCGCTACGGAAGGACAAATGCGGGATGCGCCCCAGCATGCGTATGTGTCTCGGATACCCTTTCATCCGAATGGCCACAGCTCGCATGTAAACGGGATTCACTCGCAGGCAGTGCGAAGTGCTTCGCTACGAGGAAAGAGAATCGCTGACACCGAAGGCGAAATTTCATTGCTCTCTAAGCAGCAGTGCTGCAAGTTTTTTTTCTCTTGCCACCTTAGTCTCGTTACCCAAAGCACTCACCAACTCTCCGTCACTCGTTCTCGAATGTTCGACCTGGAGAAAAAAAACGTTAGTCTCCGCTGTGGCGAAAGCAGTGACATCCGCAATTTTAGCAATAGCACAAAGACAATTCCAACTGTTAGAAGCGCCAGTAATGAAAAAGTCATGAAATTGTTTAGTGGGACATGATGGAATTCCTACCTTGTGGCGGTGATCAGCGTGGATGAAGTGTGCAGACGGTTCTGTTAGAAGTTTCTGTCTGAGATGTAGATTCTAGTGAAAAAATCTTTCGAAATAAATGCAGCGGAAAAACCGTTAGAAGATGCAAAGACAGGTAGGCTTTCATGGCAGTCACGCCAGCAGTGCGATGATAGACAAGTTAAAGATAGATGCGCAATTCTGCGCACTTTCCAGTTCAGTGATGATTGAAACGACGCCCAGGTAAGTAAATCCTGCATATTTCAGTTTTGGCTGAACCAACGTTCTGTAACGGAGAAGTTTTGTGGGCTAGGACAACGTGGCAAGTTTCGTGGCGAAGACAAATTCTCTTGTCGAAACGGTGGCAAGCACCCTGTGTTTTCCGTGCCTTGTTCACTCTGTGAATATCAAGTTTCTTCTAAGGTAGCCACGCATGCAGTTATATTAAGAGTACTTCCAACACATTCGCCTCTTGGGCCACGAACTTGAAACGCAAAGTCCGCGAACTTGAGACGCAAGAGTGGTGCATAGCGAGCCCGCCGGCAGCACATCGGGGAGCGCCTATCGCCTCAGAGTGCGTCTGCCACTATACATAGGTGATGTATAAAGCCGTGTTCACCTTACGCAGATTTGGCGTATCACACTGAGCAATAGTTTTATCCCTAGCACTTATGTAAACCAGTTATGCCCGACCGCTTTACTTTTTTGCGCGTGTGCTCTAAAAGTTAGTGCATTTTACTAAAAGTCGTTTATATTTCCTTATCGTTTCATTTAGCTTTGAGTTCAGTTAACCTGTCACCATATCCGGTTGTGGCCGTTTCCCTTTCCTGTTGATACGCGGGTGCTGTTTTCATTCACATCAGGGAGCCTCCTTGAGAGGTGCAGGTACGGAAATTTCGCTCAGGACGAATTAAGAGGTCGCGCGGAGAGAACTACTCACAACAACAACTTATTTCAAGGAAAATAGATAGCTCCCATCTACTCTAGTTCGCTTTAATACTTTTCCTTTATTTCGTTCCGGATAGCAACGTTCCGCGCAGAAAATATTCCTGAATCAAGCGCAAGCTGAGGAAAGAAAACCATAACCCATTGCTTCAAGCAACTCGCAAAGGAACGCTTAGGCGTCGCTGAAGCAATAGAAGAATGTTATTGCAGGCATTTTCAAACATCACTTCTACGCCCACTGAGCGTGTTTGAATTTCCCGGAAATCGGCATAAAGAATAAGTTACATTAAACCCGTTTCAAAAACCTTGTGTGATCATAAACATGATTAAACAATCCGGCCATTCCCGGCCTGTTATTCTTTCACAAACGCTACCGTGTTTTGTTTATCGTGAGACCTCGCAGATAAGCAGCACACGTAGCTAAGCCGTTTTTAAAAGTTGCACTTGACGGCTTTAAGGTCAGGAATATGACTCCTATAAGATTATCAGAGCTGTTTTGTTCATCAGGCTCTTTTACACGAGTGATGGAAACCTGAATTTACAAACGCTTCCTGCGGTGCAGACTGATACGCTTTATCAGCACTAAAGTTATAAACCAGCGTTCCACAATGCCGTTAAATATCATCTATAATCACCTTCTACGGAAACTTCCATAACGCAAAGGACTCGTGTTTACATCATTGCAGTAACAGTTGCATTAATAAAGCCTTGCTTAGCCGACGTACCATCTTTGCTAAAAGCAACCGAGCGGCCGCTACTTCAGCGAGAGCGGGCTTTCAGTCGAGAGGCGGCGCTGCAGTCCCTGACGCTGATTGGTGGCTAAAATCATGAGAAGAGTAAATTTTTATAAGTCATGGCAAGGTGGCTTGAGCCACCGCCCGATTTAAAGCGTTCAGCCGTATCCATCCATCCATCCTGACTGCTGCTTCCAGGCAGCCAGTCTAAACTGGATGAGGTAAGACCGCGTTCATGCCCTCCTACCTTGGATGATAAGAAGTAAGCAGATAATATACGCAGGGAACAATTTCGCTCATTTGAAGTGCTGTCATACTCAGCGAGGGCGCAGGGCTATGTCAGCCAGTTTACTCTCGCAGCCGGGGAGCAGCGAGCAGAGCTTAAGATAGCAGCACCGTGGCTCGGCTTCCAGCCCGGCTGCTCGGTTACTTTTGGCAAAGACTGTACATTTTGTGGCAGCTAAACTTACGCCGAACACATGCTTCCCAATACATCATGCTCTTAACGGCGAACAGCAAAGATTGCCCAGTTGTACAATAAATGTAGATCTATGCTGACAGCACAATACATGCGCTGAAAAGACAGCCACACTACTGTTATCCGCGAGAGTGAGTACAGTTCGTGTCCGCAGAGTTCCCTTTTCAGTACGTGCGCTTGTTATTGCTGCATGTGCGCTCGGAGTTGATACAGCAGAGTAACTTTTTTTTTATTTGGCTGACTGCAAGCAAAAATAAGCAAAATTTCGCGTATCTGTCGACGGCAAGCATAGCTTTAGGGAGCTGGATAATTTCCTCTAGCTCATCTCTGATAGTATCAATTGGCTATTCTTTCCGTCGCTTCACGTACGCATGCTACCGGGCCCAATAAAGTAGCGCTTCATCACGGACAGCGCTTGTTGCGAATTAACTGATCTGCAAGCCGATTACGACTCGTCATTCTGCGAATCAATGCGATGCAATGCTGGCTCGTGCGAAAGCCTCATTCGTCAGGAGCTGTGACGACTCATTGCCGTTGATGCTGTTGCCGGCTGGAGGAAAGAAAAAGCTCGTGTGTGCGCAGGCTTAGCCTTCACTGTGAAGTATTCGTCGCATAGCCACGCTCATGCCTCTTTCGCGGGAACAAGCACTGCGTCAGGCCGCTGTGCCCAACGGTCATTCGGAGACACTCATGCAGGATGCACCCCAAGAGCCAAATGGCCACATGTCACATCCACACCGCCTTCAAACGCAGTCAAGTTGTTCGCTGCGCCGACGGAGCATTCCCGATGCCGAAGACGATATTGCAGTGTTCCTGAGGGAGCAGAGTTGTAAGTTTTGGCAATCGCCATTGCCTTGTTCTTATCTAGAGCACCAGACAACTCCCAATCAATCGTCCTCGGAAGCTGAACCTTCATCTTCTTATACGCCTTACGACCATCTACTTTCCGCTACTTCGAGCGTCGAGAACCCTCCAGAGACAGGCGTCGTGTTAACTCAGGACGCTTCACTTCCGCTACTCAACCCAGAAGTGTCTGCACCAGGACAACATCCCACGAGGCCCAAGAGGCCACCACAAGCTGCCGTCGGAATTCAACACGTCACAGCAATGAGCGCACCCATCTGTCGAATTTGTCACGGCGAAGAAGGACACGATCCGCTGCTGTCGATGTGCAAGTGCTCGGGCAGTATAGGCCTTGTGCACGTGTCCTGTCTGGAACGCTGGTTGAACACCCGCCACAGCGACGACTGCGAGCTCTGCCAGCACCGCTTCCCGACCACAGCCGTTCAGTACAGCTCAGTTGTCCTCGTCTACCAGTGGATCCTCGAAAGTGGGAGGAAGACGCAGTGGGCTGTGTTTGGAAGCCTGATGTTCTTCACGCTTCTGGGGCTTTTGGCAGTGCTGTCCTGCTACCATGCGATGCACACAGAGTCGATTCAAGCGCTTGGGGACCACGCCGGGATAATCGACCTTTTAATGACTTTTTTCGTCGTCATTTACACAACGGGGTTATTTGTGACAGCTCGCCTTTTTTACTTGTCGTTCCGGTCCTGGCAATCGCAAAGTCCAACGCGAAGGCGCCTTTTGCTGTCTTCTACCGGCGGAGCTGGAGCTAGCCACAACAGCACCCCCGACGAAGTGGCGAGCTCGATGTAGCCCCCACAGCTTCAGCGTGAGGATGCGAGAGGCATCAAAGCAGCGTTAGCGGACACCTTTCTCTATCAGAAGCGCTCTCACTGAGTGAGCCGGACGATGTTCTCCTTCAGCTGCACTTTTTTAGACCTTTTACCTTTTTGACGAAACGCCAACGTTGTATGATTTTTTTCCGCGGAATTAAACAGTCTGTGCCACTGGTACACTTATTAGTCGTGCTTGCGAAAACTTCTACCTGCTTTTGAACAATAATGAGCCACGTATACTCGGTTTCTCATCGTGTGGTATTACGATTAGAAACTAAGCGGGAGCAAGAACCGGAAATTTGAAGATGCATCTTTTTAGTCCACTGACTGTCTTATGGGCTGCTAGTGCATGGATGCGGTGGCATAAAGCGTCGCGTCGAAAAGACATCTGTTTTTTTTTTATATTTCGGTGTGCAGCTGAAAAACAAAGCAGCCCAACGGCAAAGATCCCATTCATTCTTTATCGCAGTTTTCACCTCCCCTTTGTCCACTGCAGAGCACGTAACAATTTGTTTTGTTCAGTAACTCTTGGGCAGCGTGTAGTTAGCGATAACGTTATAAAAGGCGTCAAGAATAAGAGCTAAATGTCCCGAGCTTCTAAAACTGCAACGTTTCTGCATTCAACGCCATGAAGGCCACTTTTCACGCCAGCATGGACATAGTTTGTTGTCTGTGCGGAACTATCGGCGGAACTGGAGGTAGCCCCAACCGGACGCCCGAAGAAGCGACGAGCTCCACGTGGCCGGCAGACGTCGTTGTTGCAGGTACCAGCTGCGATAAGCAACCCCCGCTGCTTCAGCGTGAAGGCGCGGAAGGCATCACAGGAGCGTTATCGGGCACCTCTCTATCGAAAGCGCTGTTACTCAGTGAGCCGAACGATCCTCCCCTTCGGCTACACTTCCTTAGCCTTTTTACATTTCTGACGAAACGGTGACGCTGTATGTTGTTGCATTGAAATAAACACACTGTGCCATTGGCACATTTTTTAGTCGTATTTCTGAAAACTTCTTCATGCTTTTGAGCAATGTGAGCCATGTATACTCATTTTCTCATCGTGTGGTATTACGATTAGAGACTAAGCTGGTGTAAGAACCGGAGAGTATAAAGATGTAACTTTTTGGTCAGGTGAACACCCTTTCGGCTGCTAGTGCATGGAAGCGGTGGCAAGAACTCTCACGGAAGAAGACATATTTGTGCTTTCTTTCTATATCTGGGTGTTCTATTCAGAGCAGACCTAAGTGTCGTTTTTTTGTTTATTAAATCTTGTGCACAGTGTATTTTGTGATAACGGTAAGAAAAGGTGTCAAGAAGAAAGGCTAGGAGCCAAATGTCCCGCGCTTCTAAAAGTGCAGCGTTCCAGCATTCAACGCGACGAACACCACTTTTCAAGCCACTCTGCACATAGTTTGTTGTCTGTGTGAACTCTTGCCTTTTCTGTGGCTTTTTCGGCCATTTCATTGTGATAGGAGCATCAGAGCTGCTTTCATTCCGAGTAGTTAGTGTACAGTGGTGCTGATTTGAGCTCATAGCTTTTTTTTCAGCGCAATGGCACGCGGCTAAAGAAAAGAAGGAAGAGAAGAAGGATGAACACCCCCCTGACTGACAACTATTTATTTAGGGACGCAGACAGCTTAAATACACTCAGACCAGCGCAGGCGCACACCGTGAAAGTAGAAGAAAGGACAAAAGAAGCACATCACGCATTTATCACAAAAACTTTGAAAGGAACGTCTTTTCTCCGTTATACAAAAAAAAAGCTGACAGAAGTATCCCTAACATAATCTGACCCAGCTCTGATTACTTGTCTCTATCATTTCACGAGTTGTTTTTAAATTGCTTCTGCTCAGAATTCTCACTCCCGACAACATTGGTGTACAATCCTTGCAAGTAGCGCAGTGCTCGACAAAGTTAGCACCTTCCCTATTCCTTAGGTCTCTTGGGTGCTCCCTGAGCCGGTCGATGACGCAACACCCTGTCTACCCGATGTACGACCTGCTACACGTCAAGGGATTTGGTACACAACGCTTGGGGCGCATTCTGCAAAGCAGTTCCTGTGCCTATTTTTGCACCCACGTTGTTTGTTTTCACGTGTGATACGGTGTCGGGCCATGTGGCCAAGCTTCCGAGGGGCTGGAAAGACCAGCGGTGCCGGTTTTCCACCTTTTTGAGGCCATGGGAGATTTTTTGCACGTAGGGCCACACTTCAGGCCTTGCTTTAAGCCTGTGGTGGGCTTATTGCCTCCTTGCGATTTCTGGGCTTTAACATCTTCGAGAGCGCCTCTGCAACAGCGACAACAACCGACACACGGAAACCGGCGGCCTCAAGCCTAGCGAATTGATTCCCGAAACTATCCTGCATATCATGCACATTATTTTTTTGAGTCCAGGCTCTAAGCAGAGTTTAGCAGTCCACTCTCTTCACAATTTTCGAATGGGATGAATTATATGGCAAAAGCTCCTTTGTTTGAGTGGGGAGGGGGGGGGGAGGAGGTGCTATGGATGAGTACGACCAGCAAACGTGCCTATTCGTGAACCTAATTATGCAGTACACGCACAAGTGCATCCTCACTGGGAATGGCACAATGTTTTTTTAAGACAATTAAAACGTCATCCACGAATCACTTTCCGAACGCAATCAAAATTAGATTGCTTAAAATGATCGTCTAAATGGCAATCAGTGCATGCTAAAAAAAAATACCAAAACAGGGGCGACACATGACTCAGTGCAAATCCCCTTTTCTTGCAGATAAAACTTATTGTCAAAGGTGATAAACGTACTAGACAAATAAAATTCTAAAAGCGCTAAAGTTTTCCACAGTCAACCTCGACGCATTCTGAAACATAATGGGTCGGCTATCGTCAATACATTCCTTGACAGCAGCGAACAGTTCTTGATGCGGAACCGGACTAAAAAAAGCCCTGTACCGAAAAGGCATATCTAATATCTTGGTTGTCCTTCAGGAACCGATCTACATCCTTAGAACTCCTCGTTATAAAGGGATCACCAATCTTGTTGTCATTCAACGCACTTTGAAAGGAGCTGCTGACATTCTGCCATGTTCCCCTTTCACTTAAAATTGTATGAAGCGGTTCATCAGGTTTATGGGTCGTCACACTGTAAAATGCCTGAAAACCACCACGTTCACTATATGTGATTGCTTTAGCAAGCACCACCAATAGCTCTAAACGCTTACAAAAATCCGCGAATTTGTCTTTAATCTGGGTGTCACGTTTTTTCACTGCTACAAAATTTTTCTTCACAGCTTGCAAATTTTTTTTCCGTTAAGCACGGCTCAAGGCATGGCCACAAAACCGGTGACTTTATCAGCCTGCAAATGACAAAGCTTATTATCAGTAAAAAAAATCGCGATACCAACCGAAAATTTTTTTGCCTCGTCTACTGAGTTCTTTTATTAAAGAATATACTTACTTATCGCCAAATTCCCGCTTCTGTATTCGACAAAACGAAAGATTCAAAGCCATGCCGTTTAAAAGCTCGGGTATGAATACCTTCGTTCACCCCGGCGCGCTGTTTCTGACATAAAAATTATGCGACAGCAGCTCAATGACGGTTGGCTCAACAATGGGAAAAATAAAAAAAAAATAGCAGTCGCTTAGCTCGGCTATTCCAGGATATACGTAGCGTGAGCTACGTTGAGCCGCTGAGCATCAATTGCCGCCGAGCAGCAATTTCGCTCCCCTCCATGGCTATACCACACTGGCAAACGCCCCGCTATATGTATACCCCCACTGATACCTCTGCGCATGCGCACAAAATGAGAGGCGCTATCAAGCGGCTCCGGCGCAGCGTCAGACTTGGCTACTGCGCAACGGGGGCGCACAGCTGGGCACGCGCCGGCGCCAGTGCGTCTGCAGCAGCTATGACCAGCGAGGCGCGCGCGGCGGCGACGGCGCGCCAGCTGTGTGCCGTGTGACGTCATTGCTCCTCGCGCGTGCGCATCATGGCTTTCCAGGAGCCACGCGAAACTGTTCAACCTCGAACAGTGTAGCTCACGCTGCAAAAAAGTGTGTGTGTTGGGGGAAGGGGGGGGGGAGGGGTAGGAAGAGTTATGAGCTTCCCGTTGATTCTGTGCACTGCCCCAGGATGAGGCTTTAACGATCCAGATTTTCATCGTTCGCAGCCATGTTTGTCAAATGGGGAAAAAAAATAGAGAACGGCAGGTTGAGGCAAGCTGGGGCTGATTTAGAGCCAGAACACAACTGAACCCTGTCCCTCCATTCCCTAGAGGAAAAAAATTTAGCAGGCGACAATGAAATACTGCTTAAACACCATTGCTAGGGGCGTCAACCGCCGCACTGGCTTGAAGGGAGCTGCTGAGTGAAGGCATTCACACGAACCGCCCTGCAATCGACTGAAGAGCCACGCCAGAACTCGGAGTAGAAGTGATACCAGCGGCAGCTTTACACTCTGCATCGTAAATCAGCGCGGCTGATTTATTCTAAGCATTAGGGTTTAAGGACAGTGAAGGAACAATATATTTTAAGCGGGTAGAATTAACCAAGCAAAGGTGATCTGATTGGTCACTAAAATCAAGACGAGAGTAAATTTGCACGGCTCATGTCTAGGTGGCTGTTATTTACTTTTGGCAAAGACGGTACCTTTTCCTGCCACTAAAGGTACGCCGGCCGCATGCTTCCCAATACATCATGTTCTTAACGGCGAACAGCGCAAACTGCACAGCTGTACACTAAATGTAGATCTATGCTGACAGCACAATACATGCGCTGAAAAGACAGCCACACAACTGTTATCCGCAGATGCAGTTCGTACGTGTCCGCAGAATTCCCTTTTTGAGTAGGTGCGCATGTCACTGCTAACTGTGCGCACCGAATTGATACAGGACAGTATATTTTTTAGGCTGTCTGCCAGCAAATATATGCAGCCAAATTTCACATATCTCTCGACGCGGGCGCCGCTTTGGGGAGCCGCAAAGTTTACTCTTGCTCAAATATGATAGTATCGGCTGACTACTCTTTCCGTCGCTTCGTGTACGCATACTACTGGGCCCAATAATGTAGCGCTTCATCACGAACAGCTTTTATTGCGAATCAACTGATCTGGACCGATTATGATTCGTCGTTCTGCGAATCAAAGCGATGCCATGCTTGCTCGTGTCAAAGCAACATTCGTCAGGAGCTGTGACGACTCATTGCCGTTGATGCTGTTGCCGCCAGGAGGAAAGAAAAAGCTCTTGTGTGCGCAGGCTTAGTCTTCACTGTGAACTATTCGTCACACAGCCACGCTCATGCCTCTTTCGCGGGAAGAAGCACTGCGTCGGGCCGCAGTGGCCAACGCTCATTCCGAGACCCTCATGCAGGATGCACCCCAAGAGCCTAATGGCCACAGCTCGCATCTACAGGAGATTCAGACGCAGCCAACTTGTTCGCTGCGCCGACGGAGCGTCGCGGACACCGGAGACGAAATCGCAGTATTCGCGTGGAAGCAGAACTCCATCTTTTGGCAATCGTCATTGCCTTGTTCTTATCCAGAGCACCAGAAAACTCCCAATCAATCGTCCTCGGAAGCCGAACCTTCATCTTCATATATGCCTTACGGCCGCCTACTTTCCGCTACTTCGAGCATCGAGAACCCTGCAGAGACAGGCGTCGTGGTAACTCAGGACGCTTCTCTTCCGCCACTCGACCCAGAAGTGTCTGCACCAGGACAAAATCCAACTAGGACCAACAGGCCGCCACAAGATCCCGTCGAGACCCAAGACGTGACAGCAATGGGCGCACCCATCTGTCGAATCTGTCACGACGAAGGAGAAGAGCCGCTGCTGTCGATGTGCAAGTGCTCGGGCAGTATAGGACTTATGCACGTGTCCTGTCTGGAACGCTGGTTGAACACCCGCCACAGCGACGACTGCGAGCTCTGCCAGCACCGCTTCACGACCACAGCCGTTCAGTACAGCTCAGTTGTCCTATTCTACCACTGGTTCCTGCAAAGCGGGAGGAAGACACAGCTGTCTGCGTTTACAACCCTGATATTCTTCACGCTTATGGGGGTGTGGGCAGTGCTGTCCTGCTACCATTCGATGCACACAGAGTCGATGCAAGCGCTTGGGCAGCACGCCTGGCTAATCGGCCTCTTGATGTCTATTTTCATCGGGGTTTACACGACGGCGTTATTTGTGACAGCTCGCTATTTTTACTGGTCGTTCCGGTCCTGGCTCTCCCGAAGTCCAATACGAAGGCGCCTGGTGGTGCCTTCTATCGGCAGAGCTGGAGCTAGCCATAACAGGCCGCCTCAGGAAGCGACGAGCTCGATGTAACTCCCGCCGCTTCAGCGTGAAGACGTGTGAGGCATCACAGAAGCGCTATCGGACACCTCTCTCTCTATCGGAAGCGCTCTCACTGAGCCCTTTTACCTTTTTGACGAAATGGCGAAGCTGTATGTTTTTCCGTTGAATAAAACACGCATTGGCACATTTATTAGTCGTGCTTGCGAAATATTCATGCTTTTGAACAGTGTGAGCCAGGTATACTCGCTTTTGCATCTTGTGGTATTACGATTAGAAGCTTAGCCGGAGCGAGAATAGGAAAGCATAAATATCTTTGTGGTCACCTGACCATCTTGTGGGCTGCTGGTGCATGGAAGTGGTGACAAGAAGCCCTGGGGCTAAAAAAACGTGTTTTTTTGCTATGTTTGGTTGTGCAGCTGAAAATCTAAGCAGCACAACGGCAAAAATACCATTCATTCCTTAACTTAGTTTTGATCTCCCCCTCTCCCACAGTAGACCTCAGTAAAATTACTTGTTAACTCTTGTGCAGCGTGTAGTCAGTTATAACGATAACAAAAAGCGCCATGAAGAACAGCTAGAAGCTAAATGTCCCATTCTTCTAAAAGTCCAGCGTTTCTGCAGTCAACGCGAGTAAGGCCAGTTTTCACGCCAGGCTGGACATAGTTTGTTGTCTGTACGAACTCTTTAATAAAACCATTCTCATTGTGATAGGAGCAAATTAGGACCAAAGTAATTCTATTCAGAGTAGTTACTGTACATGCATACTGAGCTCTGCCATTAACGAATATACTTGTCGCCAAAGTCCCTCTTCAATATTCGACAGTTGGAAGATTCAAAGCCACGCCGTTTAAGAGCTCGGGTATTAATACCTTCGTTCACCGTGGCGCGCATCTCCTGACATAAAATTTTGTGATAGTTCAGTGAAAGTTCGCTCAACAGTGGTAAAAATACCAAGAAAACGGGGGTTCTCGTTGATTCTCTGCGCTATTCGCAGGATGAAGCTTTAACGATGCAGATTTCCGCTGTTCGCAGCCGTGTTTGCCAAATAAGGGAAAAAAATGTGGAAATGCAGAATGGTGCGAGGTGGGGCTAATTTAGAGCCAGAACACAACTGAACCCCGTCCCTCTATTCCCTAGAGAAAAACAAAAAAAAATTCAGGGGCACATTGTTGACCTCAAGCGCGATGTTGCTGCTTGTGTCTGATGTGTGGTTAAGATGTTAATTGCAACTGTAAGTACAGAATTGTTTGTGAAAAATCTTAAATGCTAGAGACACTGAAGGGCGTTTGGGAGGCATCCGTCTGATTTGACGCCTTTCTGCAAACACTCTCCAGCGTCCTATACAAGGAGAACTGCATATGCGTTGGCAGGAAGTAGCGTACTCTTTAGCACGACCGGCTGCGGAACGGAAGGATGGTGGTTCGAATCTCATCGTGCACAAAAATTTCACTTCTTATCAAGTTGAAGAGCGTGAGTGAGCATGAGCCATTAAAAGGTTTCGCCTGAGTATTTTGGCAGCTGCGCTCGTCGATGAGTCACCCCAGGCGCTGGATGTAACGCCGGACGCACGGACTGGAGTATGAGCCATTACAGGCTTTCGCCTTAATTACTAGGCGACCATCAATTACTGCGCAAACATCATTGCTAGGGGCGTCAATCGTGGCACTGAAGTTAAGGGAGATGCTGAGTGACGGCAGGCACACGAACCGCCCTGCGATCGTCTGAAGAGTCACGCCAGAACTCGGAGTAGGAATGATAGCAGCAGCTGTTATCGCGCGCCGCTCTTAGGTCACTGTACTCTCCATCAGCGTCGCGATGCACCTCTCATTGCATGCTGCTCAAAAATGAACTTGCGGTGTACCAGTGCTTATCCTGCACGCAACTGTTTGATATCAGGCGTATGAAAGGGCACCAACGACAAGATTTCGGCTCACCTTGCATAGTACAACTATCGCTGCAAACAGGTAGCCTTGCTGCGGAAATGCGATGGAACCCATCTGCAATGATGATCGAGGGCCGAAATTTATTTGCTTGTCCGAGAAGCCCTTGGTGTCGACATTATTCCGGAGTCCTTCACGGCGAGCTCACTTGCTCTCCGTCAGTTCTGGACGCATTTAATTCCAGCACTTGTTCAGAGTGAAAAACAGGTTCTCCCAAGTTGCATGCAGAGACAATTCAGTTTACGCGGAACAGCCGGTGACTGCGTGCTGAAAGGCGCGCAGATTATGTCCAGAAGTTCGTTTTTAGCGCGAAAGCGCTCGTACAATCGTCAGACGCGAGTAAAAATCTTGCTAGCGCATGTCGCTCGTGCGTGTTGCATTCTGCTCGTGCATCGACCGTCGCCATAGCAACTGTGATGCCAAGCGGCAAGAATTTGGCCCGGGCCACCTCCTAAATTTGACCTTGGCCGATCTGGGCCAAAATCAATGTCCAACCATAAGTGACCGTGTTCGAGTTGATAGCGACCTTCAGATTTGATCTGGCAGACAAGGGGATGGAAAAAGTGCTCGTTATTTGGGGTGTGCTTTTTTTGTTTGTAGTTTTCATCAATGGGATCTCGACTGGGTAGTCGATCGCCAGCTCTAGCACGTGCAGGTGAACGCATACGTTCTTTGCCACGTTGCTGAGGCTTGCTTTCCGGTCGGCATGGTTGCTTTCAGTGCCGCTGCGTTCAGCCGTTTTTTTTTCTTTCTTTCTTTCTTCGTCCTGCGCCGTGAGTTCAACGTTTCCGGCTGCATTCTTAAGGACAATTTCGCTATTTGAAACGCCGAAGCTCTCACCCATTTTCAGCTGCTTTCGTGAACACTCGCAGAACGAGCTCGTGCTATTCGTGATCATGATGGCGACGATGTCCAGCTCACAGCTCGAGAGGCTGCCAGTTAGAACACGCAGCGCGAATGGCTTTCGAGACTTAAAGATGTTACCTAAATTTTAATTTCTCTTCCAAAGTTTGTGAAGTGTGCAAAGAAAAGGTTGTGCAATGTGCAAACAAGAAAAATGCGGCTTTGGCCGAGTTGTTTAAGGCATCCAAGAAACAAATCAGATGTTTTCGCTAGCACTGCTTCGAATTTCGCTTAAACCTAAAGTTTTTTTTTTTTGTACGTGCGTGCGCGCGCGCACGCTGGATACCATTTGGACAGCAAGTTACGGAATAAATCGGATACGTTCGACCTAATGATCGGCGTCAGATTTGCCCACAGGTTTAACTTTACCCACGTGTTAAACTTCACGCTTGCCACGGTTTGCAGACAATGTTCGCTTTAGCTTGCCGTGAATGGGATGTGAAAGCGTTTCATGCTTAAGAGGTGTCAACAAGAACGCCCAAAAAATAAAATCCAGTCGCCCTTTAATATTTGCTCCAAGAAGCCTGCCGCTAGTGTTTTCTTTTTTGTTTACGAGCCTTTCTATCTGTGGCGTGATAAAAATTACACACATCCGTGGGCCTTTAGCCATGCCCAGAGCATTCCTCTTTTGAAGCCAGTGTAGACTTTGCGTTGTGGATTTGGCGTTGCATGCACAAACTTTGTTTTTAAAACCGCTTGGTTTCTGATATAAGCTCCTAATTTGCTGACGTATATTCGTCCCGAGTTTTTCCAGTGAACAATTTGCTAAGGCATAGGAGAAGACGTGAAGAAAGCTTTAATACCATATTCAAATTTCTCCGAGACCAGAGCATTTCTTACGTCTTCTCACTGCTCATTACTCAAGCTGGCACACTCGCGAAAATCATGTTCATACTGTCACTGAGGCAGTGGCTTGCTGCACGATGGCTTCTCTGATCGGTAAAACAATATTGTCCTGAAATAAATTAGAAGAACAGTGCTGTAATGGTCAGCTGTGGCGTCAACTTAAAGGCCACACAGCTAATCGCCATTCAACCCAAACGTAGCCCACTCAGAACCTCCAATCTTCTCTTCTTCTTTGATTTTATCATGACAACAGCTTAACCGACTTGCACTGCTCAATTCTATTCCAGTTAAGCTACAAAATAGTGCAGCTACCTTCTCGGCAGATTTTGTTTAATATCTTTGTTTATGTGCGCTGTGCGCATCATAAAAACGTGCCTTAAGCAGAAAGGTTCACCGGAAGTTTTGCATAGACTACTAAATGGCTCACAAAAATTTAGAGCTTCGTTTCTAAACGCAGCTGAAATGTATGCCGTAGCGTGCTGCACGCCCTCCTTGCCGCAAAAGAAGTGTGCAAAGTGATTAGTGAGGAATTACGCTGCCGATGTGCAGTACACTTGTAAAGCCTAAACGAAGAACCACGACCGCAGTCACTCATAATTAGGCACATTTTCAATATGGAGATCGTTCAGTGCCACATGACGGATAGTTCAGTAAAACATGACGGGAAATATCTGCCTACTGAATACATTTCCTTGTTGCTGCAAAAAAAAAAACGAAAAGCACAGCTTGAGCCATTTCTTTTTGCATACGTATATATGCGCATGCACTCCATGATTGTTGTTGTTGTTGTTGAAGCTTGACCAGCGTCTCTTTTTTTTTTTCGCGCTGACTACGAGAAAAAATCAGCAGAGATATTTCGTATCTCCGTCGAAAGCGGGCGTCGCTTTGGGGTGCAGAGGAATTTCCTCGGGCTCTGAAGGAATATCAACAGCTCGGGATTCTTTCCGTCGCTCGACATACAAAGCGACATAATAGCGATTTATAACGAAAACCCTGCGCCACGCTTTAAGAAACGCGTGAGCTGAGTCTATATCTAGTTATTTTGTAAATGACTCTTTGCCATCGTGGTTGGATCAAACCAAAGCCCCTTAGGAGCGGTGACGACTCATTGTCTTAGGCACCGCGGCCCCCTTGAGGAAAGTAGAAATCCCTGTGTGCGCAGACTTAGTCTTCACTCTGATGTGCCCGTCGCACAAACACGCCTATGTCTCTTCCTCGGGAAGAAGCACTGCGTCAGCCTGCCAGGCCCAGCGGTCATTGCGAGACCCAGATGCAGGATTCACCCCACGACGCGTATCTCTCTCCACAGCCCTCCCAGCCGAGTGGCCACAGCTCGCATGTAAACGGGATTCACGCGAAGGCAGCGCGAAGCGGTTCGCTACGAGGAAAGAGCATCGCTGAAACCGAAGACGAAATTACAGTGTTCGCGGAGGAGCAGTGCTGCAAGTTTTTGCCCTCTCCACGTTCTTGTGATTATACAAAGCCCCCAGCAACTCTCCGTCACTCGTTTCCGGACGTCCAACCTTCGTCTTCAAGCACGCGTGGCTGCAGCCTCCTTTCCACCACATCGAGCAGCGAACGTAGCAGCGATGAGCCAGGAGAGACAGGCGCCGTGCAACAGAGAGACTCTTTTATCTTGTCCCCCAACTCGCAAGTGCTAGCCGAAGAACCGACTTCGACGCGGGACAGCACGGCGCCACGAGTTCCCGTCGGCCTCCCCAACAACGAGACAGAGGGCACCGCAGCCATCTGCCGAATCTGTCACGATGAAGAAGAGCACGGGCACCTCCAGTTGGTGTGCGAGTGCTCGGGCAGCATAGGCCTCATGCATTTGCCCTGCCTTGAAAGCTGGCTGTACGCACGCAACGCCGACTGCGAGCTCTGCCGCCACCGCTTCCCGACCGCGACAACCGAGTGGTCCGCTTCTTTCACTGGTTCATGCACTGCGAGAGGCGGCTGCAGTGGAAACTCCTTTTAGACCTGCTGCTATCCGTGCTTATGTCGCTGCTGGCCACACTGGGCCGCTACTTGTGCGTGCGCGCCGCTTCGATGCAAGCATTTCGGAACGACGCCCGGGTTTCGGCGTGCCTGGTCGCGCTGACCGGCTTCTTGTTGACAACGTTCATCGTGTCGTACATGGCGTGGTCGCTTATGACAGCTCGCTTCTGCTACTTGTCATTCAAATCCTGGCAGTCCAAAACCCGATGCGTAGGCTCCTTGTGCTGCCTCCTACCGGCGGAACTGGAGCTACGTTCAACAGGGCGCCCGAGGAACTCGGCGGATCCGGCAGGCAGCGTCGTTCAAAGTACCGGCGGTGTGAAGCAACCTGCATCGCTGCCGCACGAAGGTGCGTGAGGAACCCTTGAAGCCTCATCGCCCACTTGCTTTGCGCAAACGCTGTCAGTAGCATTGTGCGATGACCTGCCTTTCAGGCTACGCCTCATTAGCCCCTTTATCTCTTGACAAATTGGCGAAGTTGTACCTTTTCGCCTTCAATTAAACATTCGTGATGCATAATTTTTTTACGTTACACTGCTATTGTTTTTATTGTCCACGAGTGAAAAATCTTGCGAATGCTTTCGAATAGTGCGGGAAATGTTTACTTGCTTTTCGCAATGCACTCTTTACCGTAAGCGATTAACCAGAGGCGAGAACTGGAACCATAAAGTTTTTGAACAAGTGGCTATCTTGAGAGTTGCTGGCACATGTAGGAGGGTGCAGAAAGCCTCACAGCGACCAAAGAAAAAAAACTCGCAAGGACATTCAATTGTCGTGTGTATGTTTACATGGCTCAGTGGTTAGAGTGCTCGGCTACTGATGCGAAGTTACCGGGTTCGAACCCGACCGCGGCGGCCGCGTTTCAATGGAGGTGAAACACCAAGGCGCCCGTGTGCTGTGCGATGTCAGTGCACGTTAAAGATCCCCAGGTGGTCGAAATTAATGCGGAGCCCTCCACTACGGCACCTCTCTCTTCCTTTCTTCCTTTCTTCTTTCACTCCCTCCTTTATCTCTTCCCTTACGGCGCAGTTCAGGTGTCCAACAATATATGAGACAGATACTGCGCCATTTCCTTTCCCGCCCCCCAGAAAAAGAAACAATTATCAATTATGTGGTTACAAGGCGATACCATTAGAAGGTGTTGATGCCTTTATCGGAAGTATTGCCACTTCCGGGCTGGTGGTGCCGCATCCGGTCTGCTGGAGATGTCGTTTCCATCCATCCAATGGGCTAAATTTATGACAGATGACACTTTTTTTTTCAGAGGAGGTTTTAATGCTATCACATTAAACCATGCAGCCATATCATCTTGTCTTCCAGTTTTTGTCGTTTTATTGTTTACTTCCTCATGCGCCCACTTAAAGATATTTTCATTGTTTATCTTTTGTTGGAGTTTCAGCTGCTCCTCTTCGACAGTAGGTCCCAGTAACCATATATTCTTATTGACCGTGCACCGTAGTTCGTGTTGTAGGTAAGAAAAGTTCAGATTCAGTATTCTTGTCAAAAGTAATTTCGCAACATGAAGTGTCTTGCAATAAATGCTGAGTGTGTTCTGGGGCGGCCTATAAAGGAGGTAGCCGCACTAGGGTCTTGAGAAGCCTCATGCTTTATCCAGTTTTGTTGGTTAGACAACGCGCTCGGCTTCCTTCGCCGCTTTTGTCGCGTAGCGATCCGCATGACAAGAGCAGTCGTTGTGCCGTAGAAGAGGTGGTGCGAGCATGCGCCACGCAGAACAAAGAGACCTTCACCTCAGAAGGACGCCGCCGCTCCGTCGACAGCGGTGTAAATAAGGGGTTTCAAAATAGGGGGATCCTGTCGATTAGAGGGATAGGGTAATAGAGGGCGCCAGTAATGTGCATGCCCAGAAAAATAACTACCCTTGGGTTTTTGTCCACTTTTGTTCGATTTTTTTTAGTTCTTGCTGGCCTATCATCATCATCAACAGCAGCAGCAGCAGCAGCGTGACTATATCCACTGCAGGGCAAAGGCCTCCCCCATGTCTCTCCAATTAACCCTGTGCTTTGCCAGCTGCGCCCACCCTATGCCTGCAAACTTCTTAATCTCATCTTAAATTTAATCTCATCCGACCACCTGACCTTCTGCCGTCCCCTACTACGCTTGCCTTCTCTTGGAATCCACTCCGTTACCCTCCAGTACCAGCGGTTATCTTGCCTTCGCATTACGTGCCCTGCCCAAGCCCATTTCTTTCTCTTGCTTTCGACTAGGATGCCATTAACCAGCGTTTGTTTTCTCACCCACTCTCCTCGCTTCCGGTCTCTTAACATGTGTCTATATCTTTCTTATATCTTTTCTTCAGTTCGAATAGCCGCTGCGGTGGCTCAGTGGTTATGGCGCTCGGCTGCTGACTCGAAAGACGCGGGTTCGATCCCGGCCGCGGCAGTCGAATTTCAATGGAGGCGAAATTCTATAGGTCCATGCACTGTGTGATGTCAGTGCGCGTTAAAGAACGCCAGGTGGTCGAAATTTTCCTTCACTGCGGCGACCCTCGTAGCCTGAGTCGCTTTGGGATGTTAAACCCCCATAAATTATCGTAAACTAAATCTTGAGCAGTGTGGAACCTTGTGCTAATAGTTTTGACTCCCGTTTGTGATCCGCATCTTTTTTCTGTCCCCATTTTTTCACATAATAAACCATCTATTCTTTATTTTCGCCTCCCCAGAGCAGAACATCAGGCCAGATAATCATGGCTCAAGCCACCGTGTCTGCCTTTCTCTACTGATAGAGGCCCAATACACTGCGGGAACCAACTGCGCGTAACACTGTAAACGCAAAAAAAAAAAATTGTTTCAAAATGTGAGGTTTTGCAATGGGCTGTAAAGCACGTTGAGAGCTGAACAACACAGCAGCTTGCGATGGACAAATTTTGTTTTTGGTGAAGTCTACAGTGGAGCTTGGTCGGGAGACAAACATGACGAGCACAGCGCGTGATGTGATGCAATTTTCTACATTATTAGAAAATAATGAAATAATATCCAGGGGTGAACTGTCTATTTCTTAACGTGAAGTCGCCTCTCGCCTGTCAAGAGAAGCTAGCTTTTCATGGCATTATGGAGGTTTATGCCATTCATGCGAATTAAATTATTCAAAACGATGTGTTATGCTTTTACGCAAGGAGTCGACAATTGTACAGCGCTCCGTTTTGCGTTGTTTTTCTTTGTTTTCTTGCTTATTTCAAATCAAATCAAATCAAAGGTTTATTTGCACTTCATACAAAGAAATACAGGGCACAGGGGCAAAAAAGCTTGTCAGAAGACAGCTTGACAGGGCCCCTGCGCCCTTACAAATTGCTGGCGTACAGTGCAACAAAAAGCATCACTAAGGACTGAAATAACATGACATAATTACCACAATCAAAACGAAATTAGGTACACAAAAGAACTACTACAAAGATTTAGTTGTTTTGACCTTGAGGAGTGATCAGATGCAGACACATTTATTAAAAATTCAACAGATACGTCTTAAGTTAGGCCGGTTTCATGCTGTATACATATACATTTTTTGAGATTAACTCATTTAGAAGCCTGCTTATACGATTTTCAATGCTGTTCCACCCCTGACTCGTCCTAGAAAACGGAACCAACCATGATTCCTGGTTCCTGGTGATTCCTGGTGAACTCTTTGTTACTTCGTTCATTTGTTACTTTTACGAACCCTTCCTATTTGTACCACTTTGTCTACCTAGCCTGTTGTTTCTTTCTCCTCGTCTTATTTGGTCTAGTATGTCTAGTTATTTTTGCTTGTCTTCTATAAAATTTTCTGCCTCTCTTTTAAGTCAGTGTCTCTTTTATTTTCTTTCGCTTCATGTTCACTTCACCGTTCATCAATTCCTACCGAGCCCGTTTTTTTTCTTTTTTTTCTCCCTTGACACACGAATGCTTTCTTCAATCGCAACTCTGATCTGATCCTCCTCGTGAAATTACCGACCTCCTGTGTCGACGCAGGCGAGGCAGGCACGGAAAACAACGCCGAGAACGACTTAAGAGCTCACGCCGTTAGCACTACTCAGGGCTGGAACTCTTTTGCAGGAGGACTTACGGCGAAGATCTTCCGCGTGACTGGACTCTGCAAATACCGGCTAAGGAAGGCTTTGCAGGCTTCCCTCAAAAGCGGTCCTTCTTGACCTTTCTGTGTAACCTCGGGGTGGAAGGCTAATCGCCGCACGTTTCTCGACGCTCGGCGGAAGTGCAGTTCGCTTCCTTGCCAAGTGGAACAACTGAGATGCCGTGTCGCAAGTGTTGCTCCACTTGAAAGCTTTGCAGTAAAACATTCGTGTCTTGCGGCGATGTCCTTTGACGTCCAGTTTGAAAGAGCGCTAAAAGACTATAGACTACGAATATTAGAAGTCCGTTTTCATCTTTTAAATTATGCGTTAGACACCAGAATTCATGGATCACCGTGTGATATTCACTCAGAATCATTAATAATTTATAAGTAAATTTCGTCTCTCATGCTGTTTCGGTTCCTTCAACCAAACGATGGCTGTGACGTGTAGTTGGCATTCAAGTCACTTGAGATGCGAAAAACCACAGAAATAAAAACGCTGATACGTAGTTTCAATTCATACAGCAATTAAACCAGCCTGGTTTTAGAGCTGAAATGAAACGCTTCTGCCTTCTATTTTCGTCACTGTCGTGCCGGCATATACTGAAATTGAAACCAAGTTAACGTTGAAATTTTTGCCATATGTGTCTCCCGACACAGGCACAAAAACGTACAGCCGACCATCAGAGATGCTGCGAATTCCAGCGCGAGCTAATTCCTTAACTCCACCTCCCTGCGACGTTACTGATAATTTGGTTGATTAGACCTGGAGCTACCGCTCATATTCGTAGCATTTTTTAGTGTCTGTAACCGGCCAAACAGGCAACGCCGTGCTGGTTGGCGTTCAAGTGATACTCAAATGGCCGAATGGCACCTTCGCGTCTCACCTGTCTCCCTTGTCAGGAGGTCTGGGCATCGTGGGGGCGCACACCCTACTGCTGGAACCGTTCACTCATCGTCTATACAAAGTGAGCTCTCGGGCAACAAAAATCTCCGCACATAATTTGGCGGAGAGAAAATGTACCGTTGTAGCCTTTAGATGCATGCTTGCCTTGGAAGATTATAGACACCAATCTTTTAATTGCGTCTTCCTTCAAATGATGTGTTCCGTATTAGCGTACACGAATCGCCCCGTGGCATTCCCCTAAGACCGCTAAATAATTTATTCTTGGATTTCTTCTTGGGGCTGTTTCGGTTTCATCGGATCAACGATGGCTGTGACGTGTAAGAAGTGTTTAGGTCACGTGAGACGTGAAAAAAAAAAGCGCCAACTAATTGCTGATACATAGCTTTAATTCACCACAACGATTGAGCCAGCCTGCTTCAAGAGCTGGAACGACAGCAAACGACGTATCAGCGATTTTATTGCCGTTTTTTTTTTCATGCCTTATGTGGCCTACAACACCATTTACAAGGAACAGCTATCATTCGGTTTATGAACCCGAAATCAATCGGCATGAGAAGAAATTCAATTATGAGCTATTTAATATGCGAATAGTGCGTGATTCATGCACTCTGATGTTTGATGTAACAATAAAGAGAGGAAAACATGCAGCTAAAATGACGTGCCTATATATTTCTTTAATGCATGCCTTCATTTCTTGCCCTCACATATTTGCAAGACGTAAAATTCAAATATTGTTTTTTTTTCATTTCACATTAGTGGAGACTCCATTAGTCACTTCATTTTACGTTTCAAGGCAGTTCCTCTTTTGGTCCTCGCTTCTGCAGTCCATTTCAAATACGGCGTCGTTCTTTCTTTGATCGGCTTTTCCTCCTAAAGACCCTTTAGGGGGCAAAGCACGCTTTACAGGCATCGACGTGACTACGTTTCCTTCCAGTCGCTCGTTTTCTAGAAAGCGGCCTTTCGATTTCTTTTCAGCCATGAGGAAATCAGGAAGCCGTATTCCGTCGGAAGTAAGTGGTTCCCAGAAGCGAGTGAAAGCACTTTCCGGAACACATACATAAACGCAACCTGAAGCAACACGAACGCACATGGGACCGACACACGTTTTGACTGCGACGTGCGGTTGCAGGAGCGGCTGAGGAACGCTTCTAAGGAACCTACTTTCACTGGACGCAAAATAAATAAGAAGGCGAGAACCTATCGGGCCAGTGGAGACGCGTTGTTGACTTCAGGGTTTATGTGCCTTCTGCTACGGGTTTTTGGAGATATGCAAACACTGCAAGTCAGGTCAGTTCCTTCAGTCCCGTAATATTAATGAAGTACCACTCGAGGGCCATCATGCTTTACTGACCCTTGCCTCTGACGAGTAACTTCTCAGTGCGAACAGTTCTCCTCACTGTTAGACTTAGAATTAATGGATAAAAATTCTGAGAAATGTCAAAACTACTACCGCACATCCTGTATTCGTACGTTATCCAGATAACGCATGTGCATGAAATGACGTCCAAGGTTTCTAACGAATGTGTTTATGTCTAGAAAAACCCAGAAAGGCGCATACGTCAATCCGAAGCGGAGGACCATATATCGTTTTTATCGCAAAGTTTCTTTAAAGGGCAACTGAAGAGGTTTTAGAATTCGACGAGCTTAAAGAGGTCGAATGTGCGAAACTTCCAGGTAAAGCATACGAGGTTATTGTATGGTAGCATCTGAAATGGTGACGTAATCCCCGATTAGAATCACGACGGCCTTCAATCTTCTCCGCGGCGCACATCACTGAGTAGGGGAGGGGGGCGCATAGTCAGGTCATCAATGGTACTGGTACATTTCCAATGAATAAACACTTGCCTCGTAGGAAGAAAACCAACGCCACCGAAAGCAAAGCCCGCCGAGCCTTATTTGGCAGCATCCAACGACGCACGGCAGAGTGTGGTTGACAGTAGGGGAAATTTGAAACATTACAGTCTGTGACGTCACACCTAGCTTCTCTGCACTTTTAAGACGCTATGAGAAGAAGCCTGAAGTTCGATCGTCGATTACGTCATCATTTTAAATCCTAGCAAAGAAAAACTTGAAATCATTTAGCTATAGCCTATATAGATTTGAATCCTTGAATATCTTGAAATTCTCAAGAAGTGGTGCAGTTGCCCTCTGAGTCCCAGGAAACATATGTCTTTGCCATTCACCCGCATCGAATTGGTTCAAATATGTGGTGTCTTGTCCACTAACAGCATGCCATTGCCCCATAGTCTCAGCAGCGTTCCTGACTAGATTTGACCTGTAGTTCATGACTACACTTCACAATCGTCTAACGATAGTTCGCATTTTATTTCGGATATGTGGAGTTGCCAGAGTAATCTCAAAGGCCATAAAGATGCGAAACTTGATGCATGATGCAAAGGAAAGTTATTTTTGACGGAAATAGAATTGCAGTAACGTCGGGGGTGCTCAGGTTTTGTTATAAGCCGCCAAACAGCAGTACTAGCTGTCGCACAGCGGTGACTTGACCGCAGCGGTGGCCTAATTGTTAGAGCATCCGCCTCGCATGCGGGAGGTGCGAGGTTCGATTCCTAGTGCCGCCGTGTACCCACCAGTGATACAATGGGCACAAGCTTTTCCCTGGTCTGGTGCTCGCCTTATTTAGGGTGAAGTGCTTGACAAATGGGTCTTTGAGTAGATCAAAATACCTTGGGCCATGGCGCACTTTGGCAATAGATTCTCTTGTGCCATAAAAATTCATCATCATCATCAGTACTAGCTCTAATGAAAAGCTCTTCTCAGAATACGTTCTGCCTTGTGTCCGAATTAACTTGTTGAGAATTAGACAGCGCTTCATCGCAAAATTTGTTGCAGCGCTGTGAAGGCTGCTGCGATCTGAGCCATTCAGAACGGCATGCGCTGAAAAACATGTTCCTCTATGCCTCTCACCCCACGACTTGGGCTCCATCCCTTGAGATAAAAGAGCACCAGTGGCCAGCTGCTGCACGCAGGAGACTTGGCCAACTCCGCGGGCGCCATTTTTATGAATAGTGGCGCATCAATTCGCAGCACGCCTCCGCAGTGCTGTGTTCGTGCGGACTTCCTCTGCTAATTTAACTACTCTTTTTAAAAGACATCGTGCCGGGCAACTGTTTCAATTACTGCACTCTGTTATATCTGTTGTGCTGTATTGCTCTGGTTAGCTTTTGCTAACTATACTAAAACATGCAAACTAATATAGCCCCAACTTAATGATGTGTTTTGATCTTTTGCTGATAATATTGCACTTTTCACACAAAAGCTGTGTCTTTGCCTAAATACCTTTTTGTTTTTGAGCCCCACACTAGCCTCTGGCTATGATTTCAAACAGTGTTTGAAAATTTGTATGGCAAAAGTAGAAAGATAAATGAAACGCAATGAATAAAATGAAAAATTGTCCCAACACTGCTCAACTATTCAACTATTCTCGCCGGACAATCCGGATTCCTATATTGCTTGGACAAAGGGTCCATATTATCGCTCACTTCTTGATTTCATCAAATCGGCCCACCTTTTTTCATTTCTTTAACCATCTTACTCATCTCTCACTTCATAGTTTTTATGCCCTGAGGCAATAAACATCACTTAAAAAACTACTCGAAGGACTATTTGTTCTTTTCCTTAGTGCTGATTGTACGAGAGAGCTCTACCTTTCACAGTGCTGGGAACAACTTGTGAGATAAAGTGTATGCAGCAGGGTGGTTGCGTTCGTTGAGGCCGGTTCATGGTTTGCCTCGCAAGAATTTCAGGCACGCAAGAAATGACGGTGCACCATTACCGCCACATCGGCCTTTTCTCTCACTTCACTGGCGTTTCGAACTAAGTAAGCAAGAATTTTCCGCATTCTTGGCTTGTCTAAGCACAGCCTGCAGTCCGACTACGCGCTTACCAGCCTGACGCTGCAACACGCATCTCGGGTCTCCAAACGGTGGCGGGAAATCCAGCGAACGAGCACGCGTCCCAGCGAGTCACAGAACGAGGCCACTTTACTCGCATTCAGTTCAAGCCCTCGGTGAAGCAGTTCTTGCCCGGTAGGCGCTGTTCCCGGGCAGCCTTTGAATCTCTAATTATAGCGCCTTCCTGCCGAGCCCCGGCTCTCGAGCGAAAGAAGGAGGAAGGAATTCCGTGAAAGAGGCAGCGCGGTGAGCCATGGTAAAGGGCGGACTCCCCACGCTAAAGTGGGTTAAAGAAGGTTGCCTGCGCGCATAGGGCATTCGCACAACTACCCCCTCTCCCCCTCGTCTTTTCCACATCGCCGCATCTCCGTTCGTACCTGCTCTACTTAGCAGCGGCTTCCGCTTTCACGAGCACTTGAATCGGCGTTAAAATTGTGCATGTCCAGGGAAGTTTAAGCCCTTCGGAGGTGGCGCGGCGTTGAAAAGACGTCGCGTGCAGGCGACTTCAGTCGATCAATGCTTGAAGTTGGTCGGTGACCGGTGTTACCTTCGAGAGTGTTTGGAATGGACTGTTCAGCGGTACCGTGCTTTGTGGCCACGAGTATTGCAATACTTTTTTCATGAAACTCTGGGCACAGACTTGTTCATGAGAAGCGATGTTGCCGATCTTTTTTATTTTCAACAGATAAAAGATTGCATATGAACTGTGTAAACGTAACATAAGCCTGGGCTATGAATTGAGATAAATGCGATAGGCTAGCCTCTGGTGGTAAGAGTAATAGGGCCGCAAACGATATCTTGGCACAAGTTAACTTCCCCATAGTGCTCTCTTAACTTTCCCACAGTCTCTAACAGCATAAAGTACATCAGACGTTACTTTATGTTTTTTTTTTCTTTCAAGAACCAGGTGTTGCTAATAAAAACTTAGCTGAGAGTCAGCGCTCGTCCGTGTCCATCTTGTTCTTGTTCATCGTAGTTAGCTCTGTTTTACAAGAATGCATCTGTACCAACTGTCCCAACTGAACGTTCTGTTTAAGTAAGATCTCGTCTACTATAGCAACATACTTCATGATTACGGGCAGCGGTCTAGTGTGAAACGAAGTTTCCGAATTCCTAGTGTCCGACGTCAAGTGTCAGCTCTTTTCAAGGTCGTAAGCCTAGCTCGTAACTTGAAAATTCCTCACTCCTGAGTGCTCCTGATCACAGATACGTGGCACATACAGCCTTGATCAAAAGTCTTCGGGCCGTGCGTCTTCCTTTTGACCACTTACGACACCCTTGAACGACAAAAGTTCTTCGAAGGGGAAAACAAGTATTCTCGTCCTTCTACAGATATTTTAAGCACTGGGAGTGCCATATAAGTTCTCCATCACACGGAATAAAGGCATAATATGTGATCTCAGTACTTCTGACCAGGGGTGTTCATGCGTCTATGTGTGAGTGTGAGAGTGTGTATGTATTCGTACATGTACTGTCGGGGACAAAAGTGGTATACTCCACTCAGCGGGAGCCACAGCAACGAAAAACTGCATCCTAAATCTATCTACACGCGGTATCTGGGATTGAGCCAGCCAGTGGGAAACCTTTATTATTTGTGTGCATGTCGCTTGGCTCGTTGCAATGTTTCTTGCTTTAGATGGCGTTACGATGCAATTTTCATTTGCTCCGGCTCCCGCGGCATAGAGTATACCACTTTTGTCTCCGATAGTACATTCACAGGAATTGTTTCATCCAGACCTAAGTAAGGGATAAAAGAGAGGGTCACGTGATAAATTTGGCATACACTAACGTCGTCTTTCCGTGAAACTGGCAGGGAACGAAGGACTCTGACTGCTGCCCCCGAATGTTATTACGCGGACGTCAACTCGCGCACTGCGCTACAGACATGTTTAGGAGGAAAACAAAGAGAGATGCTGGTGGCGACGGCCACCAGAAGGAGTCTGGCGCCTGCTAACCTCGAGGGACGGGAAGACAACGGAGAAGAAAGGAAAACAGTACGCAGTGACAGCGGGAAAAGGAAACACACGCGGAGAATGGAGGCGATAGAACACGACAAGTAATGAGCGGTCAAGACCACCTCAAACACAAGAGCACAGCCGAGCGAACAACGAGGCTGGCGTTGGCAGTGGCACAAGAGACAAAACGACGGAAGAGAGCTCGTGATGTGGAAGTACTACCGCATGGACACGAATTTAGGGTGCTTCTTTTTTTTTCCTGTGGAAGAGCAGCCTCCTGAACAAGATCCAAGTGGACTCGCATTCTACAGCAATATTGCGCCTGTTTCGACTAATAGGTTTCTGATGATTATGAATTTTTATGGCGCAAGGGCATCTATGGCCAAAGAGTGCTATGGCACAAGGTATTTTCGATTCCTCAAGATGGGGTCAAAGACCCATTTTCCGAGCATTTCACTCTACATAAGCCGAGCACCAGACCAGGGGAAAGCATGTACCCATTGTATCACCGGTGAGTACCTGGAAGCACCGGGAATCAAACCCCGCACCTCGCGCATGCGAGGCGGACGCTCGGACCACTAGGCCACCGCTGCGGTTCAACTTATACGTGTCTGCCGGATAGAAAAGTAGCATTAGTAAATTTTTCTAATATTCTGGAAACGTTTGGTTGTTTTCCTGGTTTTATTTAGGAGATAATTGTTTGTCGGTCATCGCTGTTGCTGCAGGTGTGTCAAGAGCTGTTTCTCAGGCAGTTGAAACTATACAGCTCTCGAAGAGTGTCGTCCTTACCGCCATCTAGCACGCTGCTAACGCAACATGAAAGTAATTCGCAGAAACGCCTTTCTAAGCACTCGCTAGCCAGTTAGAAATTGCTCCCGATGTAAATAAAATGCTTCAGAATGAGAATAAGAATTTTTTGTTAGTCATTTAGTTTATGAGTACCGATGGATATTCAGAAGAAGATCCCATAGTCGATAACTGAAAGAGGACCACCTGTCGGTGCTTTGAATCGATACATTTTGATAATGTCACGAGCACTCACATCTACGAATTAGCTTCAATTTCTGAATAACGTGCGCCAAAGAGAAAAATCACGAGAGAGAACAGGAACTATTTTGAATCCTGAGGTGCTAAATACACGTTAAATGATAATTAACCACGCATTTTCTTTTTCCCTTGATTTAACTTGAATCTCGCTCTCTCTCCTTCTCCGAAGAGCGCATTCTGCTTCGGAGACACGGCCAGCTGTACGGCCTGAGATAAAGAACGAAGCGTGTGGGAAAGAGAGGGAGGAGGGTTGCCAAGTAGAGCCACTGAGTGCGTAAGTCCGTGTTAAGACGGTAATTCAGCGACAAAGGAAAAAAGAAAGAGGGCTCTCGAGGAAGAGAGCGTCCGGCTGAGGAGCGAGCATCGCGGGGATCGATGGGCTTCCGAGAGGGCAGTCGTGTGTGGGAGAGCTAATTTGCGAGAAACTTCCTAATCCGGTGTCCCGGCCGGGGACAGCCACTGAGGAAGGCGCGGTCTTAGGCGCCGCTTCTGCACCCGCCGCCAGATGAGTGCCATCGATCCGGCGCCCACCGCGCCGTCTCACTGCTGCTGGAGGGAGGTATACGTCTCGTTTAAGCGTGACAGCACTTTCATAGTCACTCTTGTTGTCACGATCACCCTTACAGTAAGATATGTTGTTGTTAATACAGACTCTTATGTGATTTAGAGATACAACCCACCAAAGAAGGACCCGAATGATGCCCAACATTCTCGGACAAAATTTTTGAAAAGTAGAAAATTGTAAGATACTGTTATGAAAATATTGAAGGTAGTAGTCCATTTCTGACATGTAGCAAAATCTTTCTTTTAAAGTGGTTTCAATGGCTAATGCTTTTGATGATAAAAAAAACGCTCATAGAAAAAAATACAAGACTGTCGTCGGGTGACCGGTGGATACATTGTTTGTTATAGTGAAGTGTTACATTATGTAATTAAATTGAGTTCATAAACAGTTTCCAGTTTAAAAATGCATTTGTCCAGAATTGTCGTGTATGTGTGTCACTGCCGCTGGACAGTTGTAGGTCTCGGTTAAGCAGCAATCTTACAATAGCCCTTGTTGTCACGCTTGCAGACGTCTTGCAGTGTAGGCATAGAGTGAGGCCCCAATGTTACTCTTACAACAGCATTCGGGTTTATAGTGGGATGTCTTGTTGTACGTATATAAAGAGATACAACCCGCCGAATCGGGCGCTGAGTTGTGTAATAAATGCTGAGCAGCGCAATGTCTGGCTTAAACGCGGCAACACTCTTACAGCCACTCTTGTCACTCCTGCAGTAACGTTTGCGGATAGTAGTGCAGAAGTTCTTGTATATGTAAAAAGATAAAACGAAACTGGGCGCTGAGTAAGGTACACAGCTTTACAAAGGAGGTGATGCTATAAATAGGCATTTAAAATTCCCAATGTATCGCGTGATTGTTGTATTCTGCATCAATTCCTTAATTTGTCGCTTGTGCACAACCTTTTATTATATCTCGGCTCACTTTTTGTGTAATTCACGAGAAATATTTTGTTTTCTATTTCTTGCAGTCAAGAGTTGTAATGATGATGTCTGCTTCGAGGCTCACAACAGCCTGAATGCAGAAATGTGACGCCTGATTTGTTGTTGTTTTTTTAGGCATAAAAAGGTTGTAAACCTAACAACGATGCTTAATACGGAGTGTTAGAGCTCCGCATGAAACGCATGACTGTAATCCTCTGAGAAATAGTACGAGTCCTATTCCGGTGTCAACCTTTATGATTTCAGAGCACCTTCTGCACTTGACATGTGACTGACAAGACGCCCTTTGTTTCCCAACTCGTCGCTGGCATTAGAGCAGGCTTCATTAGAGACTTTGCATACCCAAGATCAACAATTATTCTAATGCTTCGGCACACGCAATCAGGCAGACACAGGACCATGGGATAGCACGGGGGCCTCCACATGGTGTACGACCAGAAAGAGATGTAAGCAGCTGCCTTCCTCTAATTTTATTTTTTGCCACACTGTGAAAATATTTTGCCGGTTAATGACTCCAAGATTCTAAACTCCTTGTAATTTTTTTTTTTTTGGAATCAGAGCCTTTAATCATTCTTTCAGTATCCCATTTTTCTGCCCGGATGCTCATGCAATCGAAAAATAGTCACCATATTAATCTTTTGCGATCTTAGAAATATACGGGTGATGCGGCCTTTTAAGACTGCAGACTTTGCTCCATACTAAATACATACATGGGCGAGCGTGCCATTAATTGGTCTCGCCGACAAAAAGGATGTCCTCAAAAATTTTATTCATACCCTGCAATTCTGGAAAAAGCATTTTTGAACAGGAAGAGTTTGTGAGCGTAATTTTTTTCATATAAAGGAAGATTTATTGATAACAGTCAATATATCCGCAGCTCTCCCGTCGGCAGGATTGAATTTTTTTGCTCTTGACTTTTTTGCTATCGCCAAAAGCGTTGGCCATTCCTTTTTAATGCAGTCTTAACTGCTGGATGCGAGCGATGGGAACATTATAAAAGAAATATTTTGCTATATATTCAAAGAATGAACCATTAACCTTCAATATTTTTATACTAGTACCTTGCAGTGATCTAATATTCAAATTTTTTCTCCAAGAATGTTGGACATGTACTCAACTTAATCTGCATTTCCGGGTTAAAGAACAGAGTGAAGTCAAACGATAGAGATAAGTTAGCAGCAACAAGGTGAATAAAAACAACAGACAACCCATTTGTTTACATGCACCGTTTCAACAGATGCAACAGCAACAAAAACAATCTATTTTTCATCGCTTAGTGAATATAGTCGGCAGCGAGTTTAGTTGGTTGCGTCTAGTTGGCTTCGTATGTCCGCGTCCTATGTCCTGGGTGTCTCCTACATCGCGTGGCTTTGAAGTGATCGATGCATTGAAGCCAAACTTCGTAGTCACGAAATTATTAGTTGTGGTTGGGCAGTGGAATACAGGAGCACTGCATGGCTTACATTTGAGCCTTCATCCGACCTTACCAGAAGGCTAGCAATTCCCTGTATCCCAAGAACTGAGCTGGTATTGTTTCTAGCCTCCACGCCTACATTAAAGGAAATGACTTCCTTCACCGTCTATGCTTTGCTGAGAAAAAAGTTCGCGTTGTGAACGCAAAGTAACCAGAGAATATTTAACTTATCTCGGGGAAAAACAGAATAGCGCTGGAGTTGAGCACGCCGACGCCATCACCGTGCGAGCAGGACCTTTTACTTTCCAATTACGGAAACTAGAAGGAAAAAAAAGTTTACGAGAAATCAATGGCTTTTGCTAACTAGGCTCCCTGCGGGCTTCTAAAAAAAGTGCACTAAAGCCCTATGCGCCGAGTTAATATTTTTACGTCGTGGGCGGCTGTGAAACTGAGATCTTTGGATTTTGTGAGCGCGTGCTAGTTCATTCGTAAACATTATTTTTTTTTCCTACCGAAATCAATTTCACGTTCTCAGAAATGTCTTAGTGGCCTTAATACGGCCTAGCCTAATCAAGCATCGCCAACTCACGTTTTTTTTATTCGTTTAACTCGCTACGGTGAATTAATTATTGGCACAGAAGTTTCGCTACAAAGTTCTTGTTGTTCCTTTTTGAGCTCCAGTGGAGTGAAAGGCATTAAAAAAAATTTTAAGCTGTTCGTGGAATAGGCTTCTTTCATTCGCATTTCAGTAATTATGCTTGAGCGACGTATACTAACGAGTAGAAAATTCTGTTCTTAATCTCGACCTTATCGTCTAATTAACAACCGTCACGTACGCTGCAGACCCTCGGGACTGTGTAGGTGTGCGGAAGGACTGAACGAAATAATTGTGCATGATTACTGCTCTAGCATTAAAAGCGTAATCGGGAAAAAAAATGTACCGTCGGTCCAAAGCGGATAATTTCAATAGGCTGGATGACGTAACCAGACCGGAAGTGGCGTCACTTCCGATAAAAGCGTCAACAGCTTTTAATGCTATCGCGTTGCCAACACATCAAGTAATTATGTGTACCCGTGAATTTTTTTTTTCCTGGATTTAGTTTGCCGAGTCAAACAAACTCTCTTGTAGACGGGGTTATGAAACGAGTTGTCAAAATATAAAAAGAAAACAAAATCGACAAATTACAGGCAAAAGTGCAGCCCACTACATTCAAAGCTTAAAACTTCCTTTTAAACTCACCAGCTCACCTTCCACAGCGTTTCCCACACACTAATTCCGCCCGGTTGTCTGTAACTTTCATGGATAAGTCTGAAAGTTGGCCAAGTTGGCAGATATTGATTGTCTAAGTTGAATGCGGATATTATGATTTTGATGGTGATCGCAGAGTAGTTCTCTATATCGATAATTCGATATAGAAGATGTATACGAATTGGCAGTAGGCAAGCTTATCTGTAACCAAAAATCAAGAATACATTTCACGGACGCTAGTGACTCGCTTTTTGGAGATACATGCCGCCCACCGGTGTACTGGTAGCGCACAGCTCGCAGCCGACAGTACTTTAGGACTAGCCACTCCTTATCACAAGGTGTCTAATCCTGTGGCCAGTACGCTATAAATAAAATAATAGCCCATGACAAGTAAGGTGCATTTTTGATCTCCGCAGCGCCTCCTGCAGCGAAGCGATCAAAGCATGCCACGCTAGAGCCACGGCTAGGGTTTAGTTAGACTGACTTCGCTTCATGACAGCTATATGGCGCGGAAATTGAGTAGTATAACCGACCGAAGGCCACCGTCAAGCACAACTCACGATCACCTCGTCACGCGATTTCATAGTGCTAGAGTTGTCATCGGGAGTCAAAGGCCGCGCTGCTCACACGTCTCCGCGCCCGAAAAGTGGTTTATGGGGGTTCAACGTCCCAAAACGACTCAGGCTACCAGGGACGCCGTAGTGAAGGGCTCCGGAAATTTCGACCACCTGGGATTCTTTAACGTCCACTGAGATCGCGCAGTACACGGGCCTCTAGAATTTCGCCTCCATCGAAATGCGACCTCCGAGGCTGGGATCGAGCCCGCGTCTTTCGGGTCAGCAGCCGAGCACCATAACCACTGAGCCACCACAGCAGCGCACCCTAAAAGTGATCGAAGAGCACCCTTATAAAGAAAAGCCTTGTGCCATGGCACTATTTGGCCACAGATGCTCTTGCGCCAAAAATATTCATCATCACCATCACCCTTGCTAGGAGAAGCGTCACTTGCAGGGGCGCGGCGTGCCGTTCTATCGATCGAATTACACACGAAACTGGATTTCGTTATATAGTGCGAGTTTCGTCTACTTTAAGATAATATTTTCAAGGAAAAATACGTGCTCTTGCTATATTCCATATTTCGATATAGCCGGGCTCGACTTATCAGTGCAGGGAACGTCGGCAAGCGAAAAATAAACATAGCCCCCTTTGCCAAAAGTAACCGAACAACGGGTTGCGAAAGGTAACGACGAGGATCCCCCTTACCTTACACATGTTTAAAGCTAAAGGGCTGCCTTAAGTTCTCTACTACACGGCTAAGAAGCAAAAATAGAGGGGACACTTAAGCCCCTCCTTAATGGTATCAAGTGTTAATTAATTTCGATATATGTAGAAGGCCATTCTCTGCTTTACATTCATAAATCTCTGGAAGTCCTCGTACTCCTCCCGGCGCAGTGGTACAATGGTCAAGCGATGCGCCACTTCCCTGCGATGGCAGGTGCTTCCAGCGGTGGTCCTTGTGCGCCCCAGGTTGCTCTTCCCGAGCCACCAATCATTAATTTAACTGCCACGGTGGGCAGGTTGCGATGAAGCCGCAAGGTCACGTGACCTCGGTCGCCCACCTGTCTCCTAGGTTGCTCCCTGGGCAACACTTGCCAGAGTCATGCTCGCGATTTTTCTGTCCTAACGCCGACGCC